>NC_045477.1:15112917-15412917 GCF_009650955.1 Corvus moneduloides | reverse complement strand
ATCTGTGAGGCATATCCTTTACTCCATACTCTTTATGTTAACAAACAATAATAAAGTTTTACTTTTCTTGGTCTTATGTTTGAATGATAGCAAAGCTTAGTGTATTCCCAGTAAATTTTCATAAAATTCAATTAAGGGAAGGAAGCCACATTTTAAATTCAAACTTAAAAATATTCTAGAGTTGTGAGTGAATAGAACTTGGTTCATCTGTCAGTGACAACTAATGGGGTTCCCGTCAATTCAGTTGAAGTTTATTTAGCTTAAAAATTATATCAGTCATAGTTCTATATTTTCCTCATTAGTCTGCACAGAGGATTCACTGCCACTATGGAGCATTTGTCCTCCCACTGTTTCTCCTACTGTGGGTGAGCCTTTGCTCATTAGAGCAGCTGTTGAACTGGGACCTTGTTAACACCCGATCTGACTGGAAAGGACCCTCACCATCCATTCAAGTGTCTCAGGGGAAAACCGGGGACCCCGACCCTCTCCCCCTTCCTGGAGGGCGTGTCTCCCTGGCTACCTGCGGCAGCCATACCCCTCTGCTTTCTGCTGCTGCCTCGGGCCTTTTTGCTACACTCTAAACTCAGCACCCTGTGTCCACCTGACCCCTGCAGCTCCTTCTAAGGCTGTGGAGTTTTCTGTTAAGTTTTGTTTGCCACCCTGTGGGGTGAGCCAGCCTCTGCCAACCCGGCCACTGCTCGGAGGTTCCAGGTACAGTCCCTTTTTGCCACCCAGCCTGCCTGCCATTACCATATGAGGGAGATGTGGCTGAGCTCGCGCCACAGCGCCCCCTGCAGGCGCGGGGGAACCATCGCACCCACCCTTCCCGGCCAGGAGCCACCAGCGCTCCTGCCGGCTGTGAGCGGAACTGCACTGAAGGGGAAAGGGCCTGACAGCCGAGAGATGCTGTGGTTGGGTCTCTGGCTTTGTTGTTGTTGCTGTTGTTGTTGTTTGTTTGCCTTGTTATACAGATATATATATTAGTAAAGAACTGCTATTCCTTTTCCCATATCTTTGCCTTAAAGCCCCTTAATTTCAAGGTTGTAATAATTTGGAGGGAAGGGGGTCACATTTTCCATACCAAGGGATGTTCCTGCCTTCCTTGGCAGACACCTGTCTTTCAAACCAAGATGCTAAGACTGAAATGAAGCTAATATCAAGCATGTCAGGAAATATTTATGGTATTACCAAGACAAGAACCAAGGAGTTGGTCTGCAGGTGAGCAGTAACAGGAAGTTGATACTGCCAACTCTGAAATGTCTAATACCTCTCGTGTCAGTCCTTGTAAAAAAAGATCTATGCATTTGTGCAGTAATGGGTCATGCTCACCCTGAAAGACAAGATCAGCTGAGAAGTTTTAGGAAATTCAGTGTTTCAGATTGCTGAGTCTAGAAATCTTCTACTACTTAAAGAAGTGACTGAAGCAATCTGGAACTGCTAGAAATTTAACACTGTAGACAAGTGAGAAAGAGAAAAAAAAATGGAAAAAGCCAGAATGCAATGTGTATCTTTAAAAAGGTGGAAGGCAATGTGGACAAAATTAGATATCTTAGCTTGCCTTTCAATTATTGGAAAAATTCCATCTTTCTGTCCCTACTCAAAATTCTTGGAACCATATAATTGTAGGCACTTGAAAAGTGATGAAGAGGTTTTAAAGAAACGTACAGAAAGCTCTGGATAATTCCAAGTTTCCTTTCTGACAGGATAAGGACCAGGGTATTTAGGAGAGAAACAGCAGCTGTCAGGTATCTTTGTACTAGTAAAGACATATTGTAACTTATTTAATGTTTGAAATGATACATTCATAACTGAGGAATGGAAATAGATGAAACTGTCTTGGAAAAGCTAGTAAGAAAATATTACTTTGGGAAGCAGTTGTCAATGGCTCATTCTAGAAGAGGACATTAACTGGAGCTTTTCAGAGCTCCGGCCTGAGAATGATTCTGCTCAGTATTTTTAGATAATTTATTAACTCCGTAAATGACCCAAAGTCAGGAGGAACTGAAAATACACTAGAGGACACAGAATTAGAAATTACCATGAAAAGTTATGGAAATCAAAGGGAAAAATTAAATATTGACAAATGTCATATGATAAGAGGATAACAAGCTGAGTTTGAGTTAACTGTTTGATGGTGTTCAAACAAGGCAGACCTTCTGGGATGTAAGAAAAGGAATGTACTCTGTGTACATGCAAAATAGTCTTTCAATCTGGGGGCCCAGAACATTGTTTATCTTTGAAACCACTTCAAGAAAGATTCATGGAAAAATTGAAGAACATCCAAATAAAATCCAGAATGCTCCAAGTTACAGAAAATATGGCTAATAAAGTTGAAAAATAATTTTCAAAGAGAAAGGAGAAGGGTGTTCTCTCACAGTCATACTCAAATATCTAAAAAGACTGTTACAAAAGAATTATTTCTATATAAGTGGAGGATAAGACAAGATGTAGTCGCCTTGAAAATTGGTAAGAAAGATTTAGAGAGGACTTGATTAAAACCTTTCTATGGTAATTAAATGCTGCAAGAGTAAGAAAATGCAAAGTCATCCTCACTTTAAAAACATATCAGGTAAGTATTTCAGGAGTAACACAGTGTAGTTGTGAACTCTCTGCAGTACAGCGCTGGATAAGAAGACAATTGTGGATCCATTCCAACCTTATTTTTTGTTAACTTCAATAGTTTGAAATAAGGGGACGGAGAAGATCAGCAGTTTGTGTCAAACTCTTTAGAAAGGAAAGAGGAGCAAAGGAACACTTCTCAATTATCATCCATGTTGTGGTTCTGTCTCAGTGGTAGGTAATGTTGAATTTGATATTGTTCAGTGGTTGGACTTGTTGTGGAATTGCACAAGTGAAAGGAAGATGAATCAAAAATCGATTTCACAGGCTGTTATTTATTACTGTTATTTCCATTGCAACTTAGATGTGTGCAATAGTAGTCTTTATTACCCAGGTAATAGTTTTAAAATGTGGTAACTGTAGAGGATATTCCTCATCTAAACCTCAGATAATTCTCAGTAGTAAAACTGAGGTCCCTTATCTTTCAGTCAGAACATAGATGATTACTTATCATCTCACAAAACAGACAATCTAGTTCTGCTCTTTATTTGTCTTTTTCGGTCTCTGCTTGTACTGAAATAATGGACAACACTTTTATGTTTAGAAAGCCTTGTTAAACTTGTTTGTATTACCAACATTGGGTCTGCATCAGCATTATTTCTCTGATTTATAAGAATCACCAGTTTATGGTAGTGTGTGTGGTATAGAAATCAGGCCTTGTGGTGCTGAATATAGTTTGTCTTTTGCACAGGCAAATGAGCAGTTTTCTGAGTCATTAACAAATGTTAGTCAAGACTTATATTACAGTAATTCAAAGAGTGATTTAGCATAAGTGTTTACCATTTCAGAACTGGCAAATAGATGTAATGATATTTTGCAACTTAAAGTTTAGCGATATTGGCATATTCACCTCACTTACTGATACTGGGGCTTGACTTTATGCATTTTCACTTCTAGTGTTAAGTGTGAAACAACATTAAGCCTGAAAATTTTCACCTGTAGTGTTCAGAGCTTTATCTGTATGTAAATCCTGTCTTTTAATTCGTATGCAAACCATATGCAAATACATAATTATCATGCCAGTCATATGAAAATTTTCAAAAGGATTTCTAGTATTAAAGTTCAAAATAGTAAAAGAGGATTAAAGATGTTTGAGAGTTAATTGCACATCCTTAAATAACTCTGTAATATCCTTGTTTTTAATAGTTACGCTTTAGATATAGAAAAACAATGAAGATGTATTTTTATTTTCTTGTTTGTTTTGAAAGTAGTATAGCATTATTTTTCATGGCACTGTTTACAATCTGGAAAACACAGAGATAAGCCAATGAGTACTTTCAAATGAAGAGACAATTTAAAAAATGCAATTTGTAAGCAAAAGAATAGTGCTGCAGGGACTTGAAAACTTTTGACAATTTATCCAACTTTCAAAATCAAAATAAGAGATATGAATAAGGTGGAAAATATTAAAATATGTATCCTTTTCTCTCTACATTAAAAAAAGAATGGGGAACACTGGACCACAGGAAGGCTGGAAAGAAATCTATTGAGTGTCAGTCTCAGGGGCAGGATGAACTTTTCTGTAATCATTTCATGGCAAAAGTACTGACCTATGGCTCAGTTTCAGTTTGCTCATGTCCTTTATCTGCCAGTAGTTTTCTCCTTATTGGCTATGAATCTACTGAAAATATTAGCTATCACCAACAGAGTCTGATAGGTACAACTAAAGGAATTGAGTAAGAATAGCCAGAGTTTTCCTGTATAGTGAGGATTTGACATAACTAATAAGTGTCAGTAGGTTGTTGGCAAGCTTCTAGCCACACCTGACTTAGTAATTTTTGTTTTTATGTAATACCACAGAATGATCGTTGAGCATCAGCCGGTTGCCCAGTAGGAGAGTCCTCCCATCTCTTGTGGGGTATACAGGCTTAAACTGTTTTTCTAATCAAATACAGACACTTAAACACAGGTTTCTCTTTTTATCATCTATTTAGGGGTTATCCTTAGGAATTTTTTTCTTGTTAGTCCAAAATAGGGGCATCAAACATCAGATAAGGACTGTGCTGTGTTTGTAGTCAGAATATGCCTGAGAGGAATTTTTAGTTCTGAAAAGTCATCATTAACTACTGAAATAGCTGTGGTAAAATCACTGCTAACCAGCCTATGCTTACCACCATGATCACCTGCTGGCTGCTTCTTGTTAAGACTAATTTTTTTTTCAGATGCATGAGGTATAGGAGAAAGTTTCACGAAGGATGTCTGGACTTCAGGCGGCTCTCTTGAAAGCTGTTTATTGCATAGGTGAAGTTACAGCATTTCAGGGAGTAGGTATCCAGAGCCAGCCCTACAGCCGTCAGCTCCAGCTTGAAGGCATACCTGAAGTCCCCTTCTGTTCAAGTTACAAAGCATTTTATACTTTTCTTTGCAGAGTATCTTAATACATAACAACCAACAAGCACCATACACAATACCTTTACATTTGCCTATAGCCTATCATAACTACTACCATCACCATATTATAGTCATTATTATCCAATCACAAGAGTAAGTAAGTTACAATTTAAGCTTACCACGGAGAATTCTCAGACCTCTCTTTTTCTTGCTACATCGACATTTCTTGTTTGCCTGCAATATCTCTTTTTGGTTAAAACATGTTTTCTATTTACTTATGCTCTTCTTGAGACTTATTTACTTGGTGAAAAACATGTCTTTGTTTGTAGTCACATTCCTTTGTCCTAATCATAAAAATCTCCTTCCAGCTCATCTCCAACCTTTGCCTTCTCAGTTATTCAGTGATCAGTTTCAGCAAAACATCTTTTACTCTATATCAAAACCTGCTTTCATTTCTATCTTATCCTCAGTTTCTACATTCAGAGATCTTTCTGCCAAGCCTATGTATCTGTGAAACTTTCTTACCAAACTTTCATCCTCTCCAACAATGAGGTAACTTTATCTACTCTGAGCATATCATGATCCGATAGCAGGTTGACCCTGGCTGGGTGCCAGGTGCCCACTAAGTCGCTCTATCATACCCTTTCCCACTGGGACAGAGGAGAGAATAAGATGGCACACAACCAGCAGGGTGAGATAAGGCAGTTTTATTACCGTAAAAGAAAGGAATAAGCAGAGATCTGTGCACAAAAAAGCTAAAGAGAAAAAAAGGTCATTCTCTACTTCCCACCAGCAGTGATGTTCCAACACTTCTGGGAAGCAGGGCTTCAGCATGCATAATGGTTCCTCTGGAAGGCAAACATTGAAAACTCACGATTGCCCCCCACTTCCTCCTCTCTACCTTAGCTTATATATCTGAGCTGACGTCATATGCTATGGAATATCCCTTTGGCTAATTTGGGTCAGCTGACCTAGTTGTGTCCCCTCCCAAGATCTTGCCCACTCTCATCCCCTTCGGTGGAGGAAGGAATGTTAGAGGGAAAGCACTGCTCGGCAGTAGCTAAAACACTGGTCTGTTATCAACACCCTTCCAGCTACCAATGCAAAGCACAGCACTGTAAATGCTGTGAACTTTACCTCGGTCAGACCCAATGCAGAGTGCATTTCCAAAACTGTAGAAGAAATCTTAATGAAACAAGAACCTTTTCATTGAAAACAACACTACAAAGTAGAAGAGTTAATTCAGGAATTTTTTGATTTTGAAGATTTTCTTCAATCCATACTTTCAAGAAAATGTGCTTGAAATTACAGCATGTATTTTAAAGGCTACTTCAAATGTCTAAAACTGCAGATGGCTAAAAAAAATGTTGGATGAAATTATATCATAAACACATAGAGCACAGTCTGTGCTCACAGGAGTACACTGTGAAGACACCAGTTCTTCAAAAACGACAGACTAAACAGAGCCTGAAAACAATATCTGACATGTAATAGAATGGTCTTCACTCCCATGTTCTTCATTTGCTCCTTAAAAATACCAAGGTCTTCTAGTACAAAAGGGAAAAGGTGTTTTTGTCATTTGTCTGATTCTAAAAAACATCCTATCCTCTGATTTTATCACTGGGTTCCTGAGGCAAGATCCACTGTACTCCTTAACTCTGCTAGATCATTTTTCAGCTTGTTGATCTATTTCTACCACATCTTCTGTGTTACAAGAGGGGAGAGGGAAGAAAGGTCCCCTAAAGGAACACTGAAAGGTAAAGACAGGTATGTGGGGAGACTGATGGAAAAATCAGTGATTTCTAAGCATGTTTTGAAAAGCTTCATGTGTAGAGTTTAAAACTGTAGGTGCCCAGTGTAAAGCTTTAGGGATAATATTAATTAACATGAAAGAACTTTGAACTGATTCTTGAGTCTTTTTAGAAGTTTAAATATCTGAACATCACTTGATCTGCATCTTAATCTGTAAGTTGCTTTGTCTTTATTTCTTTCCTTGGTGAAAGAGTACATTTATAACTTAGAGGTAATGTTAAATAGCTGATCAAAGAAAGCCATATTGAAGCGCATCTGGTGGAAACCTTAACCTAAATTATATGAACTTGGAGAATGAACTTCATTTTCTCATACACAAGTTACATATACCAGCCAAAAAAGCCCCACAAGCCATCACCCAACTGATCTTCCAAATTGTGAATATAGGTATTTAATTTCTTGAAACACTTTTTCTATGATTATGTGTAAAAGAAAGAAGTGAATGCTGATAAAGTGACTCTGAGGAGCAAGGCATCAGCAGAATAACAGAAGAAATTTTTGAATCTAAGCAAGATCAAGAACCGGTTTAGCTAATTTCAGTGAATTATGAATCATTTCTTTTAACAATGATGAATAGTATCTGAAAAAATTGCAAATTAAAATAACCAACAATAAAAAGAATTAATTTTTAAAAAGAAGGAAAGTCATAAAAAATGTAAATAGTTTATTTTAATGTAGCATTATAAAGTTAGAGAAGGATTTTCTTGTATGAAACCCTCCATGGTTTGTTGTTTCATCGCAAACATTACATTTCAAATGGAATAAAGACATGAAAATTTTATATTCAAATCATTAAAATGCAAAGAAAACCCTTCAGTGTGAGATAATACTTCTTCAATGCTTTTGGCAATGTGCTGCTGTTGTTTGCAACCAGTTAAACATACTGAATGCACATGGGATCTAATCTGTTATTTATTTAAATTCTCAGTTAAAATACTAGCTCAGATATTATATTAATTCTGGTCTGGAACTGGAAGCATAAACTAATCACTACACGTAGGTCTTTTCAACTCTTTGCAGTCTATATCTTTATAATATTTGGAGACATTTATTTGCAAAACTCTGTTTTTCTGAGAGATTATTTCTCTTTGCTTGAGTCAGGAAAATTCACTGGGTTTTATTTTTCAGGTAGGAAAAGAGGGAAACAAAGCTGTTCAAATATTTTATGATAAAACGTTTTATTTTGTTATTTTGGTTTGATTTTTTTCCCTAATTAAAAATGAACAAGTAAATATTTTGCACAGAACTTATTGTTTAAACTGGTAGGGATCTGACAAGGAAGCATAAAAGTTCTTTTCCACTAGTTTTCTGCTTGATTGCCTATACCAAGTCAAGCCGTGAGTATCAAAACTTAGGAGCTTCAGGTAGGTGGCCTTTAAGAAGCACCATCATAAAAAATGTGCCAGGGTTTGTCATCCAAAAGATGATTCCATTTGAGTTCTATGGATAGCTTAATATTTTAAAATGAAATTACTTTTATGTGTGTTTGAGTACTGTCATCCTCTGTTACAAGAAATACTGTGCCTTGCATCTCTTAAATTATCAAATACAAAATTTTCACTAGTCTTTATTGGCCAATGGTTTTACTTTTATCAAATATAAATGGCCTGTAAACTCACAGTGAGATCGGTACCAAAAAAAGACCTTTGTTTCTGTAGGACTACAGAGAAAGTCAAAAGTTTCTAATCCCAAGCTTATATGTCACTAGGGCTAAATACATATTTTTCATCTTTTATAATTTTTCTCTTTGAAATGTGAAGAAGGAATTTTTAGCAGTCTATTAAAATGACAAGTCTTTAGTCAAAAGGCAATGTGATTACTTCTAAATTCTCTAAAATAGATGAAAAATGCCATCACCTGGAATTAGCATAGTCTAGTTTGATTCCATAGCATTTTACACAAAGAATTAAAAAATGATTGAGGTTGGAAAGGACTCAGAAGTCCTCTGGTCCAAGCACCCTTTTCCAAATAGTGTTTAAAATTGCCCAAGCCCAGATGGCTTTTGAATATCTCCAAATCCTAGGTCTCCACAACCCATTTGGGCAACCTGTACAAGTGCTCAGACCCTCTCATAGTGTTAAGCGTGTTTCTTTGCATTTGGATGGAGGCCCCGGTATTTCAGTTTGTTGTTGAGTTCCCCCAAAATTTCTCTTCTCCGCTCAACACTCCCAGCTGAGTCTGCCTCTCCTCACAGGAGACATGGTCCAGGCCCTCAATCATCTTTGTAGCTCTTTTTTGTATGCTCTCCAGTATGTATATACCTCTCTTGCGCTGGGGAACTGGAAATGGTACTTTCCATGTTAGCAGAAGGTCTGTGTTAACTGAAAGTGCTTGAAATTTATTTTTGTGTTGCTTTTAAATTGTATTTCAGACCTGGATAAAAAAAAAATATGGTAAGGCGGTAAAATGTGGCCTTAAAATGTTCTTTCCCATGACAACTTGACTTCTTGTCATTGAAATCTGTTTTATGTTCACAATCAGTTTACTCTTTCTTAACATGTTGTCATGCATCCACACTGGGATCACTTCCCAACCCCTCTAGACTGAGCTCATGAAATTAAATTAGCTTTGGCTAAGCTTTGTGTTAACCTGTCTGGAAGGAAAACTGCAGTAGTAAGTAAAATATTTTCATATTAATATTTGGAAAAGCCTTGTAAAATACTTCCCAGTTCTGTTAGTTGTAAATCAGTTGCTGCCAAAATATCCCCAAAGGACTGGTTTAGCTGTAGCAACAGTGAAAAATCACTGGAGGGGTGAAAATTTTGAAAATGTGTACAGAAGGTGTTGCAACAGAGCCTGAAAATGAATGACATTATTTGTTCATTCGTTTTTCCCTCCCCCTCAGCTGTCTATAAAAATTGACACTCTAAGACAACGTGCTTTGCAAAGGTCTAAAAGACTAAATGTGACAAAGTATACTCATGGAACACTGAATGCCATTGATCACACATATTAAAACACTGAAGATTAATTGTTGGTTTTATAAGGTTTCCTGCATAAGTGTAATGATGGAATGCCATAATGTTCGTAATCTGAAACATTAAAACCGGGTACTGGAGAAATCTTGCAGAAATGTTCAGCCATTGACTAGAAATGTTCATCTCTCATGTCAGATTGTTTCATCAAGGCTGGCACGCTGTTGGCAACTGGGCAGGATTCTGGCACTAAAGCTATAGATTGTATAGGAGCTAGATTTCCATATCTGCCTGTAAAGTTCTTAAATAGGTGGTCAAGGTATATTTAGGGCATTTTTTGTACCAGGAACACTAGAAAGCCTTTAAAGAAGCAAAGGTCTTTTCCTCCTCAGGTAGACTTTAAAATACAGTCCTGAGTAAATAGAGCCGTTGCATAACTGTGTCATAAAACATAGGAAGAAGGGGAGCTGTATTACATGCATTATCACTCAATTATTTTAAAATTCCTGTAACTGTGAAGAGAGCATCACTGGCTATAAAATTTAGTGAGGAACTTCCAACGACTTGTACAGCTTTATGTCTGGAGCGCATCTTCAGGGCTTTTCAGTTCTTTGTTCAAAAGTGTTGGGTTTTAGAATTTTTCCTTTTGTTTCTTTCTCTCAGGGAATTTTTTCCCATATGCTGCAAAGAGACAATAATGTCTGGTACTTAAGAGAGCCAAAAGAAGTTGTCACAGCTCAGGGCAAGGGTGCAGCTGGCTATTCTCTCTTTACCTGTGGGGTTTTCTCTTGGAGGAGCAGAGATACTGCAAGATTTGGGCTGGGGGAAGGGGCTAGGCACAGCTCCTCACTCTCTTTCTCTCTGTCGCTGTCAGCTTTGGAGGAGGATGGTCAAGTTGCTGTTTATGGGGGGGAATTTGCTACCTCCACCAGAGCCCAGCCCTGTCCTGCTTCTTCTGCCATGGTAAGCCTTTGCTCGTGAGAGCAGCCACTGAACTGGGACCTTATTAACAACCTACCTCACAAAAAAAAGGACTTTTCACCATCTGCTCGGGTGCCTCAGGGGAAACCTGGGACCCAGAGCCCCTTCCCCTTCTCAGGGAGCCTCTCCCTGCCATGTTCGGGAGCCAGGCTGCCACTGCCCAGCCCAACCATGCTTCTGCTACTGCTCTGAAGTTTTTTGCTACAGTGAAGCCATGCACCCCCCTGCCTGCTGGGATGCCCTGCAGCCCCTGCTACAGCTGCAGAGGCTCTGATATATCTTGTTTATTACTCCGGGATTTTTGCTAGCCTCTGCCATTCCAGCTTGCTGCTTCTGAGGTTCCAGCAACAGCTCCTTTTGCTGTCCAGAGGGGCACCAGGATCGGCTGCCCCTGTGGGTTTGAAAAAGCAGCCCCTTTTCCATCCCTTCCGCCGGCTGTGCCGCCATTACCCACGTGCAGAGAAATGGCCAAGCTTGCGCCACAGCGCCCCCTACAGGCGCAGGGGAACCATCGCACCTACCCTGCCCGGCCGGGAGCCACCAGCGCCCCTGCCGGCTGTGAGCAGAACTGCACCCAAGGGGAAAGGGCCTGACAGACGAGAGAGGCTGTGGTTGGGTCCCTGGTTTTGTTCGTTGCTGTCGCCATTGTTGTCATTTGTTTGCCTTGTTATACATACTAATAAAGAACTGTTATTCCTTTCCCCATAGCTTTGCCTGAAAGTCCCTTAATTTCAAAGTTATAATAATTCAGAGGGAAGGAGGTCAAATTCTGCATTCCAAGGGAGCTTCCCGCCTTCCTTGGCAGACACCTGTCTTTCAAACCAAGACAGATTTTGGCACCCAATATGGGGCCTGAGGGCATCAAGAGGAAAGAACACCTGGAAGGAATAAAAAGAAAAAAATGTTTGGGGCTTTTTTTTGAGAGATTTCATTGTGCTTGAACAACATAGGGCCAAGGTTTATCACACTTAAAAATCCCAATCTGCTTCCTTTATAGTTGATGTAGAATTATCACCACTTTCAAGAGGTAAAGATTTTCTGTTCTTCCTATTTCAGTGATGTAGCCCCATTCCAACCAGAATAAAATCAAACCATTTCACTATCTATGAAATTATCATAGCATCATAGAATGATTTGGGTTGGATGGTGTGAGGAAAGAGACAACTCTTAGTTAAATTAAAAACTAAAATAATTTATTGAAAACAGAAATATTGAAAAATTACAAAAATTAGAAAAATATAAAAATTTGGAATCCTATGGCTCGGTAGGTGGTGTTCCCCAGGAGTGCAGGGATCTGAGATCGTCTGGTTGAGACAGCACTGGACCTCAGGTAGTGAAAAAGAAAAAGGACTTGCAGTGCTGAGGTGACTCCTGGCTAATCCAGGAATCTAAAAAGGTTATTAAAGACTCCTTAATAGGAGTAAGGCTTTGAATGCCCAGCACTGATTTCCACCCACAGCTAGTCTGCAGGGGTCTCCTGCCTGTCTGAGGCTTGGTCTCACTCCTTTAGAGTGCCTTTGCTCCTCCCCAGTCCGCCCACAGCCCGCCCCTTTGGTTTAAAGTGATTGGTGCTTTCCCAATAGCACGTCATTGTCAAGCGGGTGGTAGCAGTTGAAATAAGGGTGGTAAAGTGCCCTCATTAAAATTCAGGTTGCCACAGAGCTTGCCTGCAGGGTAAGGGTTGAGGAGCTAAGAATAATAGCTGGTGGCTGTTAGAAACTGGGGTTTTGGAGTTAGCCTTTGAATTAAGGTGCAAGGTAAAAACACTTTTAAAAATAACAAAATACATCCAACACATCTTAAAACACTTGTAAAAGTATACAATAAACATGGGAAAGATAACTCTTGTGCTGTACAGGTGGTTTAAAGTTTGAGAAGGGAGCGTAACTTGGGGATTTTTAACTGGGGATTTTTAACTGGGAATAGTGCAACTCTTTTAATAAACTACTTTGAACAATTGAAAATATTGATAATGGAACTTGATTTTTGTACCTGGGCTGATGGGTTAATTTTAACATTCAATTTAAAAATACTTAACTCAGAATTAATTAATTAAAACACTTAAAATGCAAAGACCAAACACAATTAGGGATTTCATGTATGACAGATGGGAACTAAAAATCATTTAGCTCCAACCCCCTCCCATGGGCAGGAATACCTTCCACTAGACAAGATTGCTCCAACTTTGTCCAGCCTGGTTTTGACCACTTTGAAGGATAGCATAGTCAGACCTTCTCTGGGCAACCCATGCCAGGGCCTCACTACCCTCATTCTAAAGAACTTCTTCCTAATATGTAATCTAAACCTACTCTCTTTCCACTTTGAAGCCACTTTCCCTTGTTCTGCCACTATGCGTCCTTGCAATAAATTCCCTCTTGTTGTAGACACCCTTTAGGTACTATGAGTTCTCCCTGGAGCGTCCTCTTCTCCAGGCTGGCAAACCCCGACTCTCTCACCATGTCTTCATAGGAGAGATGCTAGAGTCCACTGATCATTTTGGTGGCCTTCTCCAGACTGGCTCCAACAGGCCCATGTCCTTCCTGTGCTGGGACCCCAGAGCTGGATGCAGCATTGTGGGTGGGGTCTCACCAGAGCAGGGAAGAGGGGCAGAATTCCCCCCTCCCCTGCTTCTCGTGGGGCTTTGGATGCAGCCCAGCACACAGTTGGCTTTCTGGGCTGCAAGAGCTCACTGCAGGGTCATGTTGATCTCCTCATTTACAAACACCTTCAAGTTTTCTCCTCAAGGGTTCTGTCAATCCATTCTCCACCCAGCCTGAGCTGGGATTTCACAAGTCTTGTGAAAAATGGAAAGGCCTGATATTTAAGATGTAAAGGAATGTCACTGAGCTTCAGAAATACTCTACTTTTTGTTCTGAGAGTGACAAGTCAAAATGTCAAGTTCAAAAATCAGTAATTTTTTCTACTTTCATATTTGGATTGTTAGGTATCACAGTGGTGTAGAGAAATGACAGTGTATTTCATAATAATCACTGCCATCTTACAACCACTCTAGTAATAGCATGAAATAGTGTAGAGTTGAGATTTATGAGAATATCATACAGACAATTACACTAAGCATTGCAAACACTACACACCACGTCTCTTATTCTGTATTTGTTCTGTCATATAGTGATGGTACAAAATAAATGACTGCAAGATATGAAGACGTTTGAAGCAAAATAAGTCAACAAAACACACTATATGAAAGTTTTAAATTAGATCACTATTCACTTATGCTTCATATTTTACCCCTGATTTTTCAGCAGAAGTCCATGTAGAAGGATGGAAATACAATCTGACATTGATATTTAAATTACAAGAGGAAGTGAATATGAGAGCTTTAGAAAAGCCTTTTCAATATAATTGTCTCTTGTAGCTCTGCAGCACAAAGAATAGGAATAAAGATAAGAATAGGGTTAGTTAAATTAAGCAAAAAAATAGCAATTTGCTATCTTAAAAAGAATACGAATGATAGATTCTTCTTAACGTTAAGAAGTATACCAAAAGTTCTATATTTGACATAGTAAGCAGTGAAAACTGTGCTTTAATACTTGCAGACATTGCTGTATTTAGCTCCTTTGGAACACTCATTTCTCCAGCCCCATGTATTTCCTTCACAATAAGTAATAGTAAAGAAATGCTTTTTATGTTGGAGGGTAAAAGGGATGTTTTTTAACATTTATGCCTATTGGTATTTGAATTCCTGTGCTGATACGAAGTCCCTAATTGAATATCATGCGTATCTTAGCAGCATTTGAATATTGATGCTGCTGAATGTTGCTGCCTGCTCTGAGGTCGCCCTTCCCCCTCCCCGAGACTAGTCAGACAAGTCAGGACTTGCCCCTGCCATGTGCTCTGAACCTCTTTGTTCTAATGCACGGGCAAAACCAAAAGTAACTCAGACTCTGGAGCAGTGTCTGATTGGCCAGTTACCCTGGGTCTGCCCCTAGCTCTCCCCTTTCCCTTCTTGTGAATAAAAGAGAGAGCTCAGAGTGGGCCTGCCCTCTTTTGGCTCTGCTCCCTCCTGCGAACAATTCCTGTTTGTCTCTGTCTCTGATTGAAAGCATCTAATTGCAGGATTAAGGCATAAGCCAAGGGCTATATTTCTACCTCTTTGCTTCTACTAGTGGTATTAGCTTTGCAGCTGCCATTTGCTGCTTTTAGAGCTACAGAAATGCTAGATCGCCCATGCTACCTCTCTAGGCTGCTCGAGGCTTTGTAAGGCATTGAACTAGGAGCCTAGCTGGTAAAAGTGCTGTAAGTATTTCCACAGCTGAGGAACAGGAAGTTATAATTACATAAATTTTAGCCTATTTCACCATCTGGAATCCTTACAGATGGATCAGAAAGTCAGGAGCCTGAGATTCTTACTCAGCCAGCAGGTAAGCAATTCACTGCACTGAAATGAGATTCCCTGAATATTAACTTGAAGATGGAGTCAAAACTGCTCTATAAAAGTGAAAGGAATGCTGGAAACTCAAAATCCTATTTCATTATTATGAAATAATGTTAAGGTTATTAAAATGCCAGGTCCCAACAAGAGAGGGAACAGATGAAGATAAAAAAGAATTAAGGAGGTGTGCAGAGCTAAAAAATCTGCAACTCAAGACAGCTGACTCTGGGAAAGAGAGACTCCTGGAAGTAGAGCAGGATATTTAATAATGTCACTTTATGTATACAAACCATTTCAGTAGATTTCTCCCCATGATTCATTCCTATTTTTAGTGCTTGTATCTGGAAATGCTGTTGACTTTCAGTGTTGTTCTACAATTGCTTCTCAACCATTACTATGTACAGGAGTATAAATCCAGCTCTCTGCATGTTCAAAGTAGAAAAAAGGAATCTGAAAGAAAAGAAATGATAAAATGTTCTTTTGCTAGCAAAACTCAGGTTTTCAGCTAGTATTCACTGCTGTTTTCCTGCTTCCATGCCTGTTTTCTAATGGAATCAAGATGTTTTGCTCATTTCCAGGCCTTAAAGGCAAGGATTAGTGGGTCACTGGTGCTTTCCCTACTTAGGATAAGTACGAAGACTTTCAAGTTCATATGAAGACTACAGAATTTCTCTGGGATCCAGACACTTATTATTTCAGGTAAAGTTGTGTTTAAGTGAGCTTGTGGATTAAAGCCATGCACTGTATGAATGAATTCTAGAAGATTCTAAATAGTTTTTTTTTTTCAGAAGGGAACCCAGAAGACACCTTTGGTGTCTGGACATATAAATATTTGGTTGCTGCATGTCACAAAAGCTTAAAAAAAGACCTAGCTTTGATTTAAACACATGTAAAATGTTTGATTTTGAGTCATATGGGAGGAAAAAAATCCAAGGAAAGAAAATAAGAAAGAAAATAATAAGTTAGGGTTGTGAATATGTTGGTGTTTATTGAAGTTCTCCATGAATACTACTTCTGGACTGAAAGTAGGTCTACACAATAAAAAAGTGAACTCTTACACATGATATCTAAACCTATAGGAATGTTGAAACTGGCTCCAGATTGGACCAGCTGTCAATTAGAGAAATAAGATGTGCTTTCTTCATGATATAATTCAGTTTGACGTGTGTAAAACTACAGTTACATTCACATTCACATTCAACACATTCAAAGTTTGGTTTGCATTTGACTTTTCTAAAATACAAATAAGGATTTGCAAATTGCTTTCATAAATTTTGTGACTATAAAAGCTGTTTTCTACATTTGTAAGTAAATTAGAGAGATGAGTCATTTTTCAGAGTTTCAGCTAAAACGCATGACAATTTTAAGTTTGGAGATTTTTTGGTGACACTTATCTGTAACCATGCTTTTTTGGCAAATTTAGGAAAATTTTGTGAAAGTCTTCTCATATTAAAATATCTATTTTAGTTATTATAATACTAATATGTCAAGTTGAAAATCCTAAAAAAATGATTTTTTAAAACATTGTTTATGGGAAATGAAGTTATGGAGAACTCACAGAGAATTCGCAGATGCTGACAGAATACACAAATGACATTGTGCTTGAACAGATAGAAATGGATACATGTTTTGATTTGTGGCCTTGGCGAAGACTGCCTGACTTAGAATAATGAGCTTTTGCAAATCTAAAGCAAACACAGTTTTGTAGTTTTGAAGTTTTGAAATGAATATGCTTTATAAGAGTAGAATGTATTTTAACAAATAAAAACATGCTTTATGCAAGAAATAATAGTAATAAGTAAAAGAGTAAATAATTTAGAGTTTAACAATGAGTTTTATGGTAGAGTTTCTTAGAAAGTTAAGATGTATTAATATAAGCCTGTGCAATCGACTATAATAGCAATATGCTTATTGGATAAGAAAGTATGCATTGCAGCAAAATTATACAGTTTTGATTGGTACAAATGTGTTAGCAAGTTTTGTGGCATTTGCTTATTGGCTTAAAAAGTTATGTAAGGTGTTGTAGAAAAAGTTGGGGGCTGCTGCACTTCCAGCAAGCTGTTGCTACCTCACTGAGTTGCTGCTATCTGGCACCTGTACCTGCTGCAGCTGACAGACTTACCGCTCTTGCTATTGTTACTGTAACTACTGCCTTTGATATTAGAGATGCTGTTTGCAACGACTCTTCTGTCTCATCCTTCAATAAACATGAGACTGATTCAGCAATAACTATCTCAATGACTTCTCAGATACTTTAATCCCAGGACAACCCTGGAAATCCTGGCAATTGTTTAATAACAGATTGATAAATTTTTCCAAGGACAAAACGAACCCTTTAAATTTTCTTAAACCTAAGCTACTTAGGTTTAATTTTTTTTTTTTTTTTTTTTAGAAAGGAGGCTATATGAACTTTTATTTCTGGGGGTTTGTGCAGGAGTATGTTTAACCCTGCCATAAGAATAAAAAGGTTACTGTATTTTAGTAAATCTGTCAGTTTACTAACATGAAAATTATGCTTCCTAAATGTGGGGGACAGACTTTTTACTTCACCTGATACTTGCTGGGCGCAGCAGAGCAGGAATGTGGAGGAGTGAGTTAGGGAGAGATTTCATAGCCTGTGTTTCAGTGACCTTGGGCGTGGCAGAATTTAAAGCTGGGAATCCTGTGCATGAGCTGGAGCCATCTCCCAGAATATGCAGGTGGTGCTTTGCCAATACACTGAAATGTACACAGCACAACCCCTGGCGAAAATGCCTGGAGAGCCTCTTACATCTGGTTTTACTGGGATGTAAAGCCCTTGGTCCATGAGGAGTCACCAATGGAGAGAGGGAGCAGATTTCTGGCTCTCTGCTGTCAGTGCTCCGACTTCCCAAGAGCTCAGATATGTTGTCTCATGCTGGTTTTTAGCATCCAGCAATGAGCTATGTGGAATGGGAAATTATTATCAATAACAGTCACACTTTTAATTTTAGAAGAAGGGAGAGAAAGCCAGTTTGGGGCAAAAGCAAAAATTACTAGTAACATACTTCATTCAATTTTACATTTCCTGTCATTCTCTAAATTTTTCCAGTGCTTTCTCTGCAGATTTTCCATCCCACTGGATTGTGATATAGCTACAATGTGTTTCTGATTTTACATTATATCATACTGACAGTTCATAAAGTGTAAAATACCAGTGAGGCGTTTCCGTAGGACATTTTAGCTTAGTTCTGACTTTGGATGGAATGAAATATGTTCTGTTAAAAGGGGAATTTATGGAGGTAATCACCTGGAGTGATCTCTTTCAACAGAACTCTTAATTTCACACCTTGTTCATTTTGAAATAAACCTTTACGAAAGGCACGTTGTCGATAGTGAACTGCAACTTTATGCCAAGGCACCTAAACTATTGCTGTGTACAAATAAGTAGGATACAGAATCAGACTATTAAAAGGTAAAATTGTCAGTTTGGCTCACAGGTCTCACTGCTCAGGCTATGACATGGAACAGGTTCAGTGAATATACATATTTTTCACAATTTTGGTTCCAAGTTGTAAATTTCTCTGTGTTTCTGTAAGATAAGTCTCCTGATGTGTGCATTTTGTGCTGATTTCTTTTTTTTTTTTAGTTGCATATATTTCTGTGAACAAAAGACTTTCTGTATATATATATGTCAAAGAACAGTAAAAAGATACATATATAGTTTTTATACCTATAGATGCAGGTGCCCAAGAGCTGCAAGAGGCTGCTGGGTGGTCTCTGAGCTCTGCAGTCATGATAGTGGGTAAGGAAAGACAAAAGGGAAAAGGGGAATGACTTAGGGAACACCAAGGTTAGAAAAGGAGATGCCCCATTTTCTTTACTATGTATGCATGTGCATAAGTAAACACATAGTTTTTTCAATTTTTACTGTTCCAGAATATTTCCTTAAAAATTGAGTGCAATCACAGCGTCAGTGGAAATGGTCACTTTTGACAATATTGACCATTCTGTCCTGCTGAAAACACAGGATTCTTACAATTTGAACAAAATGAGCAATGTTCTGTAAGGAGCTATTACCTGGAAAGGCATATATTTTTAAGTTGCTCTTTCTCTTTCAGCTTGTAACTTACACTAAGCACTTCAAAATGTTTTTAACTTTGAATAATGGAGCAGCTTCACTGCCTGTGGTGGACTTTGGTCCAGACATTTATGCACACCATAATCTGCAGGAACATTTTGTGATCATCACCATATTTCAACTAAAATTGCTTTCATTGAGCACATGAGCTTGATTTTTAACCATATATTTAAATATTCTTGTGCCAGATTGTCTATTATGCAGCTCAAGTAGCCTAATTGTGTCATCAGTGGATTGTAAGGTTTAGCTTCATGCGTGGAGAGTATCTGCCTACATGAAACTGGGAACGGGACTTACAGTTTGATGTAGAATACAAAATATTAGCAAGTTACATACATGTACTCTTTGATATTTTAATTTCTCTGGGTTTTATTTCTATATTTTTTCTCTGTTAGATCATCTTGCAAAAAGGACCTTTGATGAGAGCTTATGTGTATCCTAAATTGAAGTGAACTTTAATTGTGCTTTTTCAAAGTCTGATTATAATTGCCATTACAGAAATTGAGCATATTATTAAAGTTTTTATGAATGAAAGAATATATTCTCAGAGGTTGTTCTCTATGTCATGGTCCATAGCAATACAATAGTTTTAATCATCTGCTTTAGACATTTTGACTTATCAGGTAAAATATATCCAAACAAAGTCAGAGAAATATTTCTTCCTTTTCTATTTTTTTTTCTTTTAATCATCTCACTTTGCTAATTACTGTAGGAGAACAAAGGGAACTAGACTGTTCAATCTTTGTCTTTGCATAGGAATAAATTATTGTCCCACTGCAGGGCATATTGAATATTTCAAAATAAAAGCCTCAGATAAACAGACATTTTAGTTAATAAACAGTATAACTTTGCAAGCATTACATTTATGACAGTCATATTGAGGACTGCAGTACAATGTATTTAGCCAACTGCTGTGGTACAGATACACATAAAGCACTTGATTTCACCCATATATTACATACCACTATCAACTTTTTGTGTACTTTGAAAGTACTATATAAAAAGAGTAAAGATGTTAGAAAATATTAGATATGAAACACAGTAACTGTTCATGTGGTTGAAAATTGGGCAAATATGATATTGTATTTTAATTTATGCAGTAGACATTGAATATGAAGAAGATTTTCTCACATATGCTGTGACATATTAATTCTTTATGGTGCAATGATAAAATGAAAGGCAGTCTGAAATTTAACCAGTTTGAGGGGGAAAAGTGACTGGTTCTTTAAAATTAGTTCTGTTTGCCTTGGCAGGAATTTAATTCTACTTGTTCCTTGGGAAAAGAACTGAGTAAGGGTGTAATTTAAATGATAACTGGTCTTAATTTATAAAGTATGTGGGTCCTATTTAGAGAAATAATTTCGCTCATCTTCTGGAAGTTAAAACCAGCTTGTTATGGTTGGGTTAATATTTATTCCAAGATGGATAGTGTTGGTACTGAAAACAGGTGTCATGATATTATGACACAATCAATTTTTTTAATCCCAACTAGAAATATGCAGGCATTTCTTTGTCTTTCCTCATGAAATATGTGCATAGTACTATTTCATTAAAAAGATTTGGCACTTTATGTATTTCATAGCAGAAATCCAACCAGTAATTCATAGAACCCTAAACAATAGGCACAAACCCTGATGATAAAAAGGTGGCTGGCAGGTTTGCCAGCGAAACTCTAATTTGAGGCAAGAGCTGTCCATATTTGTAGCTTTCCATAGGGTATATGCAAATGTTTGGAAAGAATTAAGTTATGAAATTATACATTTAAAATCAGTAAATTTTCATTAAGATTTAAATAGTTTTGCAAGGGAAGTGTGGACTTACCACATGGACCAGTAATACCTTGTGTTATTTGGAGATACTGCACCAGGTGAGCCTGTTCTAGCAAGTCACTGAGTCACAGACATCACGTCCTCAGTTTTTGTCACCATGATGCCACAGAGGATGATGCACTGATGCAGTCCAGCATCTTAATTGTGTCTCCCCTGATGGGGGAGGCTTTTTAGAGTCTTTGCCAGGAATCTAAGAGATGAACGGGACTTCTGTATTTTCTCAGTCTTCAGGTTGTTTATTATATCTTATCAGTAATTCACATGCCGACAGCATAGCATGAAGCAGAGCAAAATACAAAAGGCAAAATGCAGAAAGCTCAAGGCTTTTTAAAGGTAAACTAACCAATGGTCACTAAAAGCATACATTATTTTTACTTTTCTACCAATTATCTAGTCATGCAGTCAGGAATTGCAGAATTCTTTATCCAATCATCCCAAACTACTTCTACTGCAGAATATGGAGTAGTAGAAGAAGAAGAAGAAGAAGGTCTGGAGAACAAAAACACTCCTCCATTTTTATGTTTTTTGCTTTTATCTACTTACTATATTAATAAACCCAAAACCTCTAAGTTTTTCACCCTGTGACAATCTTACATAGTATTCTATCACCTAGTTCACCCCATTGTAGATTCTAATTCTTCCCGGAGGGTAGGCAATTTTCTGCATGGACGAAGGTCAAAAACAGTGTCCAGGGAGGTAGAACCCCTCAAAACAGGCAGAGAAATACTCTCTGCACTCTGGGTTCCCACAATGCACCACTCGATGTCTTAGTCTAGCGGGGAGGTTATACATGCTCATCCCTGACAGAGCTCCTCCTACTGCAGCCTGCAGGCTGGGGAGCGCTCAGCCAGTGGCCTCTCTGCTGCATGGTGAAGCTCCTCCTGGCCCTGGATTATGTCCGGTTCTGGAATGATTGGGCAGATACTCTGTTCCTTTCTGTGTAGGAAGCAGGTTGATTCACTGTTTCAAATGACTGTACTATAAAATTTTATCTCCAGGCTTTGGTTCATTGCCTTAAGCACTGTCATTAACAACCCTTTTTGGCTGTGTTGTATGTGGTTAGATTTGCCTCCTCTTGGGAGGCAAAACTAGAAAAAATCACACACACACCCCCTCCTCCCTCCTCCCCCTTAATTCATCTTCTTTGCATTGTCTTTTGATGAGGTGTGTGCAATTGTTTTGTGCTTTGTATTGCAAATTCTTTGGGACAAGAATCCCATCCTAGTGCTACTGCTTTAGAAATTGTGTTTTTATTATTCAAACAAACATAAACAACAGTTGTGGTGGATAGACCAAACTGCTCTCTAATTCCCCCTCCTCAGCAGGATAGGGGGACAAAATACAAAAATAAATTCATGAGTTGAGATAAGGACAGGGTCAGATTACTTACCAGTTACCATCATGGCCAAACAGACTCAATTTGAGGAAATTAGATTAATTTATTGTCAATTAATGACAGAGTAGGGTAGTAAGAAATAAAAGCAAATCTAGAAACACCTTCCCCCTACCTCCCTTCTTTCCAGGCTTAATTCCCCTCAGCTCATCTACTTCTGTACCACCTCCACCCCGGTGGTATATTGAATCTGAGTTACCATCAGTTCATAACTGTCTCGGTTTTGAAAGACAGGTGTCTGCTAAGGAAGGCAGAGGCCCCCCTTGAAGTGGCAGATATAACCCCTTTTCCCTCCAAGTTATTATATTTTGAAATCAAGAGCCTTTAGGCGAAGATGTGGGAAATAGGAATAACAGTTCTTTACTATATATATATATATGTATATAACCAGTCAAACAAAACAACAACAACTATGGCAGTAACAGCAATCACAAACCCAGTGCCAGCCTTCTCGGCTGTCAGGCTATTTTCCCTCGGGTGCAGTTCCGCTCGCAGCCGGCAGGGGCGCTGGCGGCTCCCGGTGAGCAGGGCAGGTGCGATGGTTCCCCCGCGGCTGCAGGGGGCGCTCCGGAGCGAGCTCGGGAAACCCGCGGCTCTGGTGCCCCGGGATCCCGGGAAGGGATGGAACAAAGGCTTCACAAACCGCTGGGCAGTTGATCCCGGGCTCTCAGGGACAGCAGGCTGGAACGGCAAGGACGGACGCAAATCCCGGGTGGCAGACGAGATGTATCCAGATGGGAAAAACCCACGGAGGCCCAGGCAGGCAGGGCGAGCAGGGCTACAGCGTAGCGAAAGCTCGAAGCAGCAGCGGAGCAGGGCAGCCACAGCTCGGTCTCCAGCAGGGCAGGGAAAGCGGCTTTTGGGGTCCCGGCGTTGTTTCCAGCAGGAAGAAAGAACGGCCAAAAAGAAAGAAGCAGCAGCTCCTTTCTCTGCAGCTTCTCTCCCCGGACGCTCAGAGCGAACTGACCCCACACCCAGGTGTAGACAAAGGAGTAGCCAGGTCCGCCCCACTCCCCTTTTGTCTTTCTTAAGTACAGCTATTTGTCCCCTAGCAACATGCATATGGGAGAAAATTCCTTTAACAGAGAAAAAACAGACTAAACTAAAACCCCAACATTATCCACCCCGAATTTTTTCCCATACTAACATGTTACATGAAACTTAACTTTTTTAACCATATAAATCTATGCATTACCCAAATTATATACAAATATACATGCTGATACTGATACAAGTACAGAGCCATGGGTAGTTCACCCTAAAACAAGGTCCCCTTGAGGTAAGCATCGGGTCTCTCCATCCTTTTGCATCACCCACCAGGTGCAACCTGGTCCCTGAGCAAAAACAACCCCACGGATGGGTTTGTCTTTGCTCAAGGCAGACTTTACCCAAACAGTTTTTCCAAGCATACCTCTCATGTGCACCACTGGAACCTTATCCCCGTCTGTTGTTTGTAGGGGTTCAGATTGGGCAGGGCCTGCTCGGCTGGTGGAACCTCGAGTGTTAACTAACCAGGTGGCTCTTGCTAAATGCATCTCCCAGTTTTTGAAAGTCCCCCCACCCAGTGCCTTCAAGGTGGTTTTAAGCAGTCCATTACACCGCTCAACCTTCCCAGCTGCTGGTGCATGGTAAGGGATGTGGTACACCCACTCTATGCCATGTTCTCTAGCCCAGGTGTTTATAAGGCTGTTCTTGAAATGAGTCCCATTGTCAGACTCGATTCTCTCAGGGGTGCCATGCCTCCAAAGGACTTGCTTTTCCAGGCCCAGGATGGTGTTCCGGGCAGTAGCGTGAGGCACAGGGTAGGTCTCCAGCCACCCAGTGGTGGCTTCTACCATTGTGAGCACATAGCGCTTGCCTTGGCGGGTTTGAGGCAGTGTGATGTAATCAATCTGCCAGGCCTCCCCATACTTGTATTTGGACCATCGCCCGCCATACCACAGAGGCTTCACCCGCTTGGCCTGCTTGATCGCAGCGCATGTCTCACAATCATGGATAACCTGGGAGATACTGTCCATGGTTAGATCCACCCCTCGGTCTCGTGCCCACTTATAGGTGGCATCTCTGCCCTGATGACCTGAGGCATCATGGGCCCATCGAGCTAGGAACAGTTCTCCTTTATGTTGCCAATCCAAGTCTATCTGGGACACCTCTATTTTCGCAGCCTGATCTACCTGTTTGTTGTTACGATGTTCTTCATTAGCCCGGCTCTTGGGGATGTGAGCATCTACATGACGGACCTTCACGGATAGCTTCTCTACCCGAGTGGCAATGTCTTTCCACTCTTCAGCAGCCCAGATTGGTTTTCCTCTGCGCTGCCAGTTTGCCTTATTCCACCTTTCCAGCCAACCCCACAGAGCATTGGCTACCATCCATGAATCAGTGTAGAGGTAGAGCTTTGGCCACTTCTCTCTTTCAGCTATGTCCAGAGCTAATTGGACAGCTTTGAGCTCAGCAAATTGGCTCGATCCACCTTCTCCTTCAGTAGCCTGTGCAACTTGTCGTGTGGGGCTCCATACAGCGGCTTTCCATTTCCGGCTAGCGCCTACAATTCGGCAGGAACCATCAGTGAAGAGGGCGTATTGTCTTTCACTCTCTGGTAGCTCGTTATATGGTGGGGCTTCTTCGGCACGTGTCACCTGCTCCTCTTCTTCTTCAGAAGATAACCCAAAAGTCTCACCTTCCGGCCAGTTCGTAATTATTTCCAAGATCCCAGGGCGACTTGGGTTTCCAATTCGGGCGCGCTGCGTGATGAGGGCAATCCATTTGCTCCAAGTAGCGTCGGTGGCGTGATGCGTGGAGGGAATCTTTCCTTTGAACATCCACCCCAGCACCGGTAGTCGGGGTGCCAGGAGGAGTTGTGTCTCTGTGCCGATTACTTCTGAGGCAGCCTGGACTCCTTCATAAGCTGCCAGGATTTCCTTCTCTGTGGGAGTGTAGTTGGCTTCAGATCCTCTGTAGCTTCGGCTCCAGAATCCCAGTGGTCGGCCCCGAGTCTCACCAGGCACCTTCTGCCAGAGGCTCCAGGACAGACCCTTGTTCCCGGCTGCAGAGTAGAGCACGTTCTTCACCTCTGGTCCTGTCCTGACTGGGCCAAGGGCTACGGCGTGAGCAATTTCCTGTTTGATCTGGGCGAAGGCCTGCTGCTGTTCAGGGCCCCAGTGGAAATCATTCTTCTTGCGGGTAACCAGGTAGAGAGGACTCACGATCTGGCTGTACTCGGGAATGTGCATCCTCCAGAAACCTATAGCACCTAGGAAAGCTTGTGTTTCCTTCTTGTTGGTCGGCGGAGACATTGCTGTGATCTTATTGATGACCTCAATGGGAATCTGACGTCGTCCATCTTGCCACTTTACTCCCAGGAACTGGATCTCTCGGGCAGGTCCCTTGACCTTGCTCTTCTTGATGGCAAAACCAGCTTGCAGGAGAATTTGAATTATTCTCTCTCCTTTCTCAAACACTTCGGTTGCGGTGTTCCCCCACACAATGATGTCATCAATGTACTGCAGATGTTCTGGAGCCTCACCCTTTTCTAGTGCAGTCTGGATCAGTCCATGACAGATGGTGGGACTGTGCTTCCACCCCTGGGGCAGTCGATTCCAGGTGTACTGCACGCCCCTCCAGGTGAAGGCAAACTGAGGCCTGCACTCTGCTGCCAGAGGAATGGAGAAGAATGCATTGGCAATGTCAATAGTGGCGTACCACTTTGCTGCTTTGGACTCCAGCTCGTACTGGAGCTCCAACATGTCTGGCACGGCAGCGCTCAACGGTGGAGTCACTTCATTCAGGGCACGATAGTCCACAGTCAATCTCCATTCCCCGTCAGACTTGCGCACAGGCCAGATGGGGCTGTTGAAGGGTGAGTGGGTCTTGCTGACCACCCCTTGACTCTCCAGCTCGCGGATCATCTTGTGGATGGGGATCACAGCATCTCGATTTGTCCGATACTGCCGGCGGTGCACTGTCGAGGTGGCAATTGGCACTCGTTGCTCTTCCACTTTCAGGAGCCCAACTGCAGAAGGATTCTCAGATAGTCCAGGCAAGGTGTTCAATTGCCTAATGCCCTCTGCCTCCACAGCAGCAATCCCAAATGCCCATCTGAGTCCTTTTGGATCTTTGTAGTAGCCATTCCGGAGGAAGTCTATGCCCAGAATACACGGGGCCTCTGGGCCGGTCACAATCGGATGCTTTTGCCACTCCTTCCCAGTCAGGCTCACCTCAGCTTCCAAAAGGGTCAACTGCTGTGATCCCCCAGTCACCCCAGCGATGGATACAGGTTCTGCCCCCACATGTCCCGATGGCATTAAAGTACACTGTGCCCCAGTATCAACCAATGCATCATATTTTTGTGGCTCTGATGTGCCAGGCCATCGGATCCACACCGTCCAGAAAACTCGGTTCTCCCGTGCCTCTTCCTGGCTAGAGGCAGGGCCCCTCTAGCCCTGGTTATCATTCTTTCCCTGGGTGTACATGCTCGAGGTACCTTCAAGGGGATCCGACATATCATCCTCCCTTCTGTAATGCCTGGCAGCTCGGTCACGGGAGGCTGGGGCTACTTTCACCTTAGCGGAACCCCCTCGGTTAGTGCCTCCCTCCTTGAGTTCACGCACCCGCGCTGCCAGGGCAGAGGTGGGTTTCCCATCCCACCTTCTCATGTCTTCCCCATGCTCACACAGGAAAAACCACAGCTCAGCTCGTGGGGTGTACCCTCTCTCTCTAGCAGGGGGACGACGGGCTCTGACTTGGGGGCCTGTGACTCGCACTGGTGCCACACTGACCCTCCTCATCTCCTCCCTCATCTCCTCCATCTTCTCCTTCATCTCCTCTTTGAGGTCCTGGACCACAGCAGAGACATGAGCTTTTAGCGGGCCATTGATCATGCTGTCATAATGCCTGAGCCTGTTGGCAACAGAGCCCACTGTTTCTCGGGTATTGTCAGCATCAATCGTTGCAATGAAGGTGGTGTATTGTGATGGCCCTAGCCTTGCCAGGTTCCACATCATCTGTCCTGTGCACCTGACCTTATCGGGGTCATTATCATGCTGTCCATCCCTCCCAAAGAGTACCTCTAATATTGCCACCTCTCTTAGCTGTTGGATCCCTTGCTCGAGTGTCTTCCACTGCATTCTATGATGATACTCCTGCATTCTTTCTTTGTGAATGAACCTTTCTCTCACACTCATTAAGAGCCGCTCCCAGAGAGAAAGGGGCCCTGGCTCCCTCACGAATATCTGGTCCACACCTGGGTCCTGGGTCAACGATCCCAGATACCTTGCCTCACCACTATCCAGTTGCACACTTGTGCCCATAAGGTCCCAAACCCGAAGCAGCCAGGTGGTATAAGGCTCACGCCCCCTTCGCACAATGTCGTTTCGCATAGCACGGAGACTGTCGTGCGACAGGGACTCAGTGATGACTTCTGGCTCTGGCTCTCCTGCTGGTTGTGAGGGCCCTGGTTGCCCATCATCATTAACTGGTCGTACTGATTTGGTCTTATACTTCCTCCTTTGCACAGGGGCGACTGCTGCTGGCTGTGGTTGTCCTTGTGGTTCAGCTGAAGCCTGGATGGTTGTAACATCCGTGGGTTCCACTGCTGCACCATCGGACTCACCCTCTTTGGGGCAGGGAGAGGGTTTTTCACTAGCTGAGGAGGTGTATTCCCTTAGCAATTGGCATATCTCCTGGCGCACCTGGCCCATCTCCTGGCATATCTCCTGGCGCACCTGACCCATCTCCTGGCATATCCCCTGGCGCACCTGACCCATCTCTTGGCACATCTCCTGCATCCCTTTTGCCAGTACCCCCACCCAGTTTGGGTAGTCCATTTCTGAGGTGGACTGTTGGGCAGTATCAGTCTGTGGGGCGGGATCTCTAGTGTCTGGGGCCGTGTCAGGCTCTGGGGCAGGATCAGGCTCTGGGGTAGGAACTCTACTCTCTGGGGCCATGTCAGGCTCTGGGGCAGGATCAGGCTCTGGGGTAGGATCTCTAGTCTCTGGGGCTGGTGTCCGGGTAGATATCCAAGCCAATCTCAACTTATCCTTGAATGCTAAATAGAGTAGGCCTATCAGCAGCAGATGGTTAGTATTCAGAGGGAATTTAAACCCTTCGAAAATTGATGGGGTGGGCCCAAAGAACTGGTTGAGGGGTTGGGAGAAAACTTCTCCTGGTGTCATTTCCTCACAGAAGGTACCATTGTTAACATA
Source organism: Corvus moneduloides (assembly GCF_009650955.1). Lineage (NCBI taxonomy): Eukaryota > Metazoa > Chordata > Aves > Passeriformes > Corvidae > Corvus > Corvus moneduloides. The sequence goes on along the minus strand of NC_045477.1, from coordinate 15,384,342 downwards.
ACCCCAAAAACATGTGCTCAGTGTGTGATAGCTGTTTATCCATGTGCCCACATTCCGGAGGAAGTTAAAAACCCATGAATTCCTCACCTTCTCGACCCATAACGCAAGCTGGATAACAGCAATGGTAGCCTTAGTCAGAGGACCCATATTCAAGTAAGGAGCTGCAAAGGGGAAGAATATAGCCACGGCTACATGCCACCCGAACCAGGGTAAACTAGACCACATAGTGCTGCCTAACAAGGTTCCAATATCCAGCACACAAAATAAAGTTATCGAGGAACTGTTATTCCTTTTTCACCTCTATCTCTTAATGCCCTTAGGCCCCACGTTGGGCGCCAAGATCTGTCTCGGTTTTGAAAGACAGGTGTCTGCTAAGGAAGGCAGAGGCCCCCCTTGAAGTGGCAGATATAACCCCTTTTCCCTCCAAGTTATTATATTTTGAAATCAAGAGCCTTTAGGCGAAGATGTGGGAAATAGGAATAACAGTTCTTTACTATATATATATATATATGTATATAACCAGTCAAACAAAACAACAACAACTATGGCAGTAACAGCAATCACAAACCCAGTGCCAGCCTTCTCGGCTGTCAGGCTATTTTCCCTCGGGTGCAGTTCCGCTCGCAGCCGGCAGGGGCGCTGGCGGCTCCCGGTGAGCAGGGCAGGTGCGATGGTTCCCCCGCGGCTGCAGGGGGCGCTCCGGAGCGAGCTCGGGAAACCCGCGGCTCTGGTGCCCCGGGATCCCGGGAAGGGATGGAACAAAGGCTTCACAAACCGCTGGGCAGTTGATCCCGGGCTCTCAGGGACAGCAGGCTGGAACGGCAAGGACGGACGCAAATCCCGGGTGGCAGACGAGATGTATCCAGATGGGAAAAACCCACGGAGGCCCAGGCAGGCAGGGCGAGCAGGGCTACAGCGTAGCGAAAGCTCGAAGCAGCAGCGGAGCAGGGCAGCCACAGCTCGGTCTCCAGCAGGGCAGGGAAAGCGGCTTTTGGGGTCCCGGCGTTGTTTCCAGCAGGAAGAAAGAACGGCCAAAAAGAAAGAAGCAGCAGCTCCTTTCTCTGCAGCTTCTCTCCCCGGACGCTCAGAGCGAACTGACCCCACACCCAGGTGTAGACAAAGGAGTAGCCAGGTCCGCCCCACTCCCCTTTTGTCTTTCTTAAGTACAGCTATTTGTCCCCTAGCAACATGCATATGGGAGAAAATTCCTTTAACAGAGAAAAAACAGACTAAACTAAAACCCCAACAATAACCTGTTCTCTCTCCCACTCTTCCCTCCTCACACTCTTTTCCTGCTGCAGTGTGGGGTCCCTCCCAGGGGATGTAGTCCTTCAGAAATTTCTCCAATGTGTGTCCTTCCCACATGCTGTAGTTCTTCATGAAGAACACTCCCACTGCTCCAGTGTGGGTCTCTCCCACAGGGTTCCCTGGACTATGCTTTCAAGGTAGAGATTGTGCTTCAAATCGATCCTACTCTCAAATTTCTGGTGAACTTGCGGGGAAGAAATTATTTTAAATAAATGCTGGGTTTTTTTTGTGGAACAGAACCACATCCAAACTTATTTCTATCTGGTTGGAATTTGAGGAAGAACACTAACAATACAGAAAGACTTTTAAAAAAGATAAACATAAAAAGTAGGTATTTTAGACCTATTACAAGAAGTAAGTAGTTCTTAAAAGAGCATACAAGTATGTTTTCAAGTAGAAACTTGATAATCAAATAGCCAAAGTCTTAGGGAAAATATGTTCATAACTTAAGTATAAAAATGCTGAGTGACAGAGAATTGATCTAAGCTTCCCTGCCAAAACCCTAAAAAACCAAATGCTGAAAAACTTCTAAAAATATTTTTTAAAACATACTCTTATAAATGTAATTGAAAAGCATTAACTCAAAGGGGCACTTCTAAAATATCAGGAGAATATGCTTCCTAGAATGTAAAGATGATGCCATCTTAGCAAAGTTAACAACACCACCTGTGGCAAAATTTTCTTACATTTGTAAATCCTGAGATTATATCCAAAATGATTTCATTAGATGAGAAAACCTCTTAAGAATGCAGGATTACCATTATTTCTTTTAAAATGTCGACTAGCAACTGAACCCCTAAAGTGAGATTTTGAATAGTCCCTTCTCCTACATGTAATTATCTCAGAAGATGTATCTGTCATTAGGAACTGCAAAGTCAGTTGTTCTAGGGGAGGTTTTTATGGGGGCTGCTTGTCTGGAAGCCTGTTCTAGGGTATGTTTGTATCACAAGAGAAAAGCTTTTCAAAACAAATCAAAAGGAAGACAGACTACCAAATGCTTCAGATGTTTTGCATCTTCATTTTTTTCTTTGGAAAAAGCAAAATACAGTTTTTACCTTTTCCAGACTTCACGTCTTTCTTTTTGTTTGTTACTGGGTTTTGGTTTGGTTTTTTTGGGGGGAGTGGGTGGGGGTTGGGGTCTGGGGGTTTGTGTGGAATTTGGTATAGGTGTGTAGAATGTTGTATTTTTCTTTCTACTGCCTCTTATGCCACTTTTTTTGGTCTCTGTTAAGCACAGACAGTTCTCTTTGTTCACAGAAATGTCAAAAGTGTGACTACTGCATTTGCAATTGTTCTTCAGTGTGTCAGCTTCTGTGAGTTAACTGCAGTCCTCTGCTCTAAACAGAGGTGTAAGCCCTAATACCAGTACTGCACTTTGACAATTGAAAACCTTTTTCTTTCCCTTCTCCATTTGTAACATCATTGTTATTTTATAGTAAGAAAATATAAATGCGTACATATTTATTAGCATTTTTTCATACTCTCCAGTCTCTTAAATGTAGTCAAAAACCAGCATCTACCACTTCTGGAACTGAACGATTAAACTCATAAAGTTTCCATGAAAAAAATGCAGTGCCAGAATGAGAATCATGAGGGGAAAAAAAGAGAAGAGTCTGGCTACCGAAAGGGAATACTTTTTTTTTCAAATAACAAAAATAAAGCCATTCCAGAATATTGCATTAAATGGGCAAGAATAAGATAGGTAGATATTTAAGTACTGAAACAATCTTCTTTTACTGTATTTGGAGTATTAAATATGGGTTCTTTAAATGTTTCTTCTTCTTGTAAGTAAAACTATTGTTCAGAACATGTTTCTCACACCTTTCAGAAGGACAATGTGTTGTGGTTGGTTTTCTGTCTGTAGTGAACTAGGTGAGAGGTAGTTTGGAGGAAGACTCCAGACTGGAAGGAAATAGGGATTAGACATAAGTGAAAAGTAGCACATTCATTTGTGACTCCTGTAGATTTGAAGTTATATTTATTTTTCATTTGAGAGTGCTCAGCAAAAAAATATATTTCCTATGAAATCTAGTATTGAAAAGATATTCAGTATAAACTGACTTTTCTTTCAACTAGATTGTACATAAAATTATCTGATAATTATTATAGATGGGACTGTTGTCCCAGCTTTGTCAGCAAAGCTCTTCTTTGGATGAAGTAGTGATGCCTCACCCTTTCAATTAGAGTTCCAAAGTTACAACGTACAGATCACAGAGTATCAGTTAAATCTTTGGGTGCCACTTTATTTCTCTATTCACGTAGGACTTTATTTCTTTCCTCAGTGGACAGTGGTTTCCCTTCCTGAGTAATTTGTCACAAAGGCTAAAATCTTGCTTTACCCTGTTTTGTTTTTCTGTGAAGAAGTACAGTGTGAGGGATTGCTCTAGAAACTTCTTAGCTAAGTGCATGTTTCTGCTTTTTGCAACTCATTCTGCTGTAGTTTGCTTGCTATTATTTCCTTCTGTCTTGATTTTCCTCGGAAATATCCATATTTTAAATGCAAAGGAAACAAAGTAATGTAAATAGTTTTGGAACATCATTGGTTTGCGTAAGATTAAAGAAAATATATTTATTTTTCCAAGGGAAGAATATATTTTGCCCACCCATCCTTGTCTCCAGTAAAATGTTTGGAATTAATATATTAGGATATTTTTCAGGAAGAGAGAGACAACTTGTCACTTATAATTTGGATTGGATCAATAACTTCACTGCACACTGATTATGACTCTATGATTTTATCCCATGGCACTGCAGGCTATTAATATGCACACTACTATCATCAGTAAAAAATATAATTATCTGTCAAAAATATAAAGATTCACAGAGTAAAACCAAAGAAAAAGGTCCCATTTAATCCTTGAGAACAGGGTAATTCCTAAATATGTGTTGATCTTTCTAAAGACATGCAATTCATCCTATACAAAGTTAAGATGAATTTAAGATATATAAAACTCTAAAACCGTGAAACCTTCTAAAGACTGGTAGATCATCACCTTCATAGGTAACCATCATTAGAATTTCTCCTTTGGATAAAACTAATAACAAACGCTCTCTGGGGCATGTTGTAGTGCAGTTCAAGTACTTCGATACTTGGGTGGTACCATTTGGATTCCTGACATGTTCTACCTGATCAAAATCAATTAGTGATGCTATTTATGCAGGAAAGTTAACCCTACTATGAGTATGACTGTAACAGTAGTAGTGCTAACAGAAGTCTCAGCATCATGCCTGTGTTCATGGATGAAGAATGGAGAGTTAAAAAAGGTGATAGAGATGAAATTGTATTTACAGTATTTCAGAAAAGTCACCTAACAAATCTTGTCAGAGGAATATGAGAGAGGAAATTTCTCACTTGTTCTCCTAAAGGATTAAGTGTATTGAGCCTTTCAGGCTGTAAACACCCAACTGTTCACCTGAACCACTTAGCAAACTAATGACCCATTCTAAGTAATTTTTCCAAATTGCAACCCATAGAAATAAAATTTTTCCATGCATATTTTGTTAAACCACTGAAAATAAAAAAATTTGCTATTTCTTTTTTAATATTTCCTGCATTCAACAAAGCAAAACTCTCCCTGGTGTCTTGGACAGTGTCTTCAGTGCAAGTTGACCCAAACTACCATTTCTCCTTTAGACCACGAGAGAAATTACCAAGAAGGGTTTGAAACAGACAAGACAGACTTTGATTTGAAAAAGATTGGGAAGTTGTTATTCAAATAGTTTTGTTAAAAACTAAAAGAGAAAAAAGAAGTTTTAGTAGCTGATGGGAACCAGTGTGCATTAAACTCATCTGCCTTTCACAGAACAGGAATGCTCATAATGATGTGGGAAAGTGGTTGTTGAGGGGACTGCTCAAAAAGCACTTTAATGATAATGAATTGACACTTCATATAAGGCTTCAAATGACTCATAGCAATCAACAACAACAACAAAAAAAAGCAAGGAGAATTTTAGAATATGGATTTTTTCTCTTTGTAAAATTATTTGGGGGCCTCTATCCTTTTGGCTTCCATTCATGAAATAGGAATTGGCAACACAAAAACATTCCAGTTGCCATTAAAAAACTTACAGAGGAACAAGTGTCTGTCTTAATGCTATGTATTTAAAAACAGTATTATCTCATTTTGGTTACACTGTGATATATCCTGCTCCCTGATATACTAATTTGAAATGATATAATATAAAACCTTCCATTTTGAACTAAGAATCCAATAAGCAATAGTTTAAGAATAGATGAAATTTAAGAAACTGTTTAGACTTTCAATGTAATGTTATTTTTGTATGTTTTCCTTTTACAACTGTTTAATTGCTCTTGATATTCTGTTTTGTTAAAAGGCAATAATTGGCTTTTCTTCTCTTACTTTTTCCATTTGAAATTAACTATCATCCTTTAAATAAAAATATTTGCGACTGGTAATATAGCTTAAATCAACAGGAAAAATGTTTCTATACCAAGAATACTCAAATTTCTCATATAATATGTTCAGAACTGTAAAAAACTAGGTCAGGCTATGGTTTTTACCTTCTGATGACTGCACACCAATGCTAAGAAACACAAATTATATTTTAATGAAACAGAAATAATTCCGTCAGAACACTTCAGTCTTTACATATTTGGATTGTTCTATAGTGATAAATCTTTTGTCTCAAACAAATATGCAGAACACTCAGAAAAAAATGAAATCTTTCGTTTACAAAAATAATTGATACTAGAAGTTGTCAGAGAGGAGGTGGCTGACCTCCTCTATGCCTTGTCTTGCTTAGCAACATTCCTTAGCAATGACAGGCTATTAGCACATATCATCAGACAGGAGAGAATAATGGGCAACCAAGTGCTAATTATTTTTGCATCAAATGGGAGGTGTATGACCCTTCAAAAGTGGGTTGTTTTGTTAGCTATTTTTTTAAATTTGGGTAAAGTCACTACATGCCAGACATGCCTTTTTCATTAAATACGGCACTCACTACATTCCAAAATGTTCATTTTAATTGGTTGGGTTTTTAGGATTATTTTTATTTTTTTCTAGTCGTTCAAGTAAACACATTTCCTCTAAGACTTTTTTATTTGTTTTCTGCGACTGTGCAACTCTCGCCTGTGTCCCTACAGTCATTTATTCATGTATAGGGTTATGTCATTGTATCATAGAATGGTCTGGGTTGGAAGGGACCTTAAAGATCATCTTGTTCTAACCCCTTGCCATAGGCAGGGAGCCTTCTGCTAGACCAGGTTGCTCAGAGCCCCATCCAACCTGGCCTTGGACACGTCCAGGGATGGGGCAGCCACAGCTTCTCTGGGCAACCTGTGAGGCCTCCCCACCGTTACAGGGAAGAATTTCTTCCTGATACCTCATCTAAACCTACTCTTCCACATGGAAACCACTGCCCCTTTTCCTGTCACTAATTTCCCTTGAAAAAAGTCCCCATTCAGCTTTTTTGTAGGCCCCCTTTACATGCTGGAAGGCCACAGTAAGGTGTCCCTGAACTCTTCCCCAAGCTTAACAACCCCATCTCTTTCTCTCTCAGTGTGTCTTCTTAGGAAGGGGTGCTTCAGCACTCTGATCATCTCTGTGGCCTCCTCTGGACTCGCTTCAACAGGTCAATGCCCCATGCTGTAGACCCCAGAGCTGGATTGCAGTGCTGCAGGTGGGTCTCACAAGGTTGGAGAAGAAGGGCAGAATCTCTTTCCTTGGTCTGCTGCCTATGCTTCTTGTGATGTAGCCCAGGATGTGGTTGGCTTTCTCAGCTGTGAGCGCACATGACAGGTCATGTTGAGCATCCCATCAACCAACATCCCGAAATCCTTCTCCTCAGGACTGTTCCCAGTTCATTCTCTGTCCAGCCCGTACTTGTGCTTGGGATTTTCCTCACTCAGGTGCAGAACCTTCCACTTGGCCTTGTTGAACTTCATGAAGTTCACACAGACCCACCTCTCCAACCTGTCCAGGTCCCTCTGTATTACCGCAGGCCTGGTTCCTACGGTATATCACCGTGTCCCACAGCCATAGGGAGGAGGAGGAGGAGGAGAGAAGATCCAACAGGCAGGAATTGTGCAGCAAGATTGATTTATTTAATTATTTTACAAACCTTTTATAGACTTTTTTCTTCATAATCTAATTGGACAAAGGACCAGCCACCCCTTGGGGGTGATTGGCCAAAATCCTAAAACATCCATTGTCAAAATATTTTTCTACTATACCATAAACAAGACTTTTCAAGGTTGCAGGTGGCTTGGTTGTTTACATTCCCTGCTACCTCTTCTGTGAGAGAGAAAAGTCTCTCACGGACTTGGAAAACAGCAAGAAAATCCTCGCTAACAGCGATTTTGTACCTACACCTCTGGATCTATCGCTTCCCTCCAGTGTGTGACTGCATCACAGAGCTCAGTGTCATCAGCAGTCCTGAGAATGCACTTGATCCCACTGTCTTTGCCTGCAACAAAGATGGTAAACAGTGCTGGTCCCAACAGCACCCCCTCACGGACATCACTCACCACTGATTTCCACTGGGACATCAAGAGGTTGACCACAACTCTTTGAGTGTGACCATCAACTTGATGATCCTGATGGGTCCCTTCAAACTCAGCATAAACTATGATTCTATGATCCAGCCAATACCTTGTCTAAAACCGTGTGTCTCCAGTGTACACTCAAATGTGCAACTCTAGGAAATGTGCAGGAAGTGCAAAGGTTGTACCAGACTCTCTGACTGCACATGCAGAGCTAACTTGGCATTTTCCAGCCCTAGATCCTTATGGAAATCATTTACCAGAAGGGAATTCCCTCTTCTGCTCTAAACCCAAAATCTTCTACTGGGAAAAATGACATGCTTGTTTTAATACTGTGTGAAGTCATGAGATTCACTTTCACTCACAGCATGTGAGGTAAGACGTGAAAGTGAAAAAGTCTGATGGGCTTTTTCCTGGATAGTCTCTGTTGTCAATTTGTGTCTCTGACTCAGAGAAGAGCTGTGTGACCCAGCTTCAGCAAAGGGTCCATTGCAAGCTAGGATGTACTCGGTCCAGAAGGGATATCATTAGTGTAGCTAACCTTGTCACCTTGAAATTAAAGCATTACTGTTACAGTGTGGATACTGCAACACGCGTATCAAACAACGGGGCCTGTGGAAAAGAAATATATATGGACCTATTCTTGACAGATGTTTCAGAGAGATGCTGATTTCTCCAGCCGCATGGCTGGAGCTCTGGCGAGGAACTGTGGCAATCACGGGACCTGAGGGTCCTTGCCCGGGCAGGAGAACACAAAACAACCAATGGGGAATGAGGCTGACCAGGGGCTAGGAAACCCCGTGTCTCCCCCACAGGGCCTCTCTCTCAGGACCACATGGCAGGCGGGAGGGCCCCAACACATTACCTCTGAATTTGAGTGGGTCAGTCCAAGTACTGGGCACTGTACTCCACCCTGTAAAGTCTAAAAAGACTTTTTCTCTATTACATTTAACTGTTATATTGCCTCTATTTCTCTAACCAATTTGGAAAAATGAAATCTATTTGCCACCCTGTGAGTGAGGTGTCTCAGTTTTCTTAATTTCTGTGATAAAAGAAATTTATAGAAACTCAGCACCCAAGTCACTGTTACAGATGACACTTTATTTTCTCTTTGATTAGAAGAAAATCCTCTACTTTCTTAGAAAATATATAGTGGTGAAGACTAATTGTTAGTCTCAATTCCCAAGGCTTTGCCCCTGTACAGTAATCAAAGAAAATCGACACACAAATCATGCTAATATGTGTCTACAGTGTATTTTAATAATTCAAAAAAATCTTATTTAATTTCTGGAGTAATTGTAGGAATTGACTGATCTAATGTGCTTCTGCAGTACATACAATAAATTCTTTATTAATTTTCATGACTACATTTTATTGTCAAGAACATTTGTGTTATATCTGTATTCAAATGTGAGGAATACATCTGAATATAAATGTGAAATACTACATAATTTGTGGTACTGTAAGCAAGAGAAAAAGAATTATTAGCACCTCATGACTCTACTATTAGCCAGTGGTACAAGAAATAGGCAGCAGTACCACCTGGAGAACCAGACTGTTAGCAGCTATGGATTGCTGTGTCACATCTGTATGCACAGCTGTGTTGCTTTCCAGGCACATTTGACATTTCCCTGGGCCTGACTGGATTTACTACAGACCTTCAGCATTCAGGATTTGAAGGCTGCTGCTAAACTGAAATGGGACTTCTCTGCTTTAAGAATCAAGGACTAATTCTCAGCTCATTAACTTACACATGTAAATTAGACTGTCCAGTCTCCCTTTGTGGACACTATGGCTTTCTATCACTAGTGAGAGATGTTTGATAGCAAATGTAGCAAATGACTGCACAGACCTTGTAGAATAAAACTCCAAAACCATAATTCAGTTCTTCAGCTGGAACAAGATAGATAGTGGTTAGAGAGGGGGAGAGAGAGAGAGATGAAAGACACCTTCAGCTGTATCACAGTCTGAATGGTTTTGTTCCTCCTGAGAACTTTGTGATTTCTGACAGGATCTTCTCAACCTCTCAAGCAAATTGGATGTTCCCATGAAACCTTCCACTTCCCCTCACTCCCTCTGTAGTGACTGTCCTTGTTGATGTTACAGAAATCCTCTCTCCATCCAGCCTTTTTAACCCTATGGGCTACTATGAGTTTCTCCAAGTTCCAGTATTAATACTGATCCTTCTTCATTTTCTTTATGGAAGAAATGATCCTCCTGAAACACTGGAGAATAGATTGGTGAGAAAAGGTAAAAAATGCCTTGTTATTAGAAATCCATGCACATTTTGGTGTGTGGTCTGTGATCTTAAGGGATATGAAATAATTATCTTCATACAGTTAAGGAGCATGTGACACACTGTGCACAAGATAACAGAATTAAGTTGTACATACAACTTAAAATGAAATTTAAGCATTTAACATGGCAAATTCTCAGAAATAAATTGGGGTTTAGGATATTTCTAGTAAGGTTTAGATGGATCCTTTATCTGTTGGAGTGACATACTCTCTGAGCTGCCACAGGTGGCATCAGCAGAGATTGTTATAGGGACTTTAATATTTTAAAATTCCTTACTACTCAAAAAAAAAAAGTTTCATGTAATCAAATTGTTCATTCTACATGGAGTGAATAATTTCTAATATAGGAAACCATCTCAACATTACCCATGCAGCAGCTCAGCTGCTGTCACTTCATAATTAACAGCTTGCTATTTAACTAGCAGGTTTCAATGCATTTTATTAGTGAATTGCTGATGTATAAACATATGAATGGTTTTTATTATTTTATTGATAATGCACCCTTAGTACATTGTTAGCTTGATGAAATGTCTCTAGGGTACTGATGCTGGAATTCTGTTCCTACCCATTCCAGCCCACAATGATTACAATGGTGATGCACAAAACCATCTTGGCAGGATGAGCACATGTAAGCGAGGAAGTGAAAGGCATGGAGTGCTGCTTCCAGGAATCTGCGTTGGGAGAAACAGCAAGAACAGGTTCTTGTTTACCTGTCTTTCATTTAAGATCTACAGAGAGAAATAGATAGAGCTGGAATCCTTGTAACCTGTAACCTTAAAAGAAGGACCAAGTACAACTGTGGGGACATGGTAAAGGCAGGATAAGGATAAAGGAGTTACGCTTTATGTTGTCTTGAACTCCAACACATAACAAACCGACCACTGCTTAGCTGCAAAATGCTGGTCAGCTTGTGAAAACTGAACCTTGTCTGATGAAGCTTCCTCTAGGAAATGCCTGTAATAAAGGAGTATTTAATCTCATGAATGAGCTTTCATCGTCTTCCAATGCAAAATTAGAATTTCATACACTCACTTGCATTTAGAGATTCAGTTATGTCTTTTGAACATGTGCAGGGTACTTGGGAAAAGCTTAAAATATAGGAGTTAAATAGACTACAGGCATGACTGATACTAAGTTGTACTAATAACAAAATCCTAGGAAAACTCAACTTTTTTTTCCAACTGAGACACAAAGAACGAGCATGAGTATATTCTAAAGTAACATGAAATGATTACAATGTTGCATGTTCACAGTAAGGTAAAAGTGTTTTCATCAGAGATCCTGAGCACATCCCAGGTTGATGAAATGCTTACATGGTTTTAGATCTTACAAAGTTTAAGAGTGAAGTCTGGACAGCTTCAGCATTATTCAGGAAAACATTTAACCAGTTGAACTTTAGGCAGTTTTCTCATTACTTTCAATGGGCTTTCAGCTATTTTGAAACAAATATGAAAACTCTCACAACACTTGGTTAAGATTGCTTTAAAATCAGTAAAGTTTATCCAGCTTCCTCCCTGTAAACAAAATTTAAGAGTGAGTCTGTGCTGATGTTAAGTATCAAGTTGATTTGATTCTTGTTATGATATATTCTTTTTTTTTTTCTTTCTTTTTTTTTTAAGGTTGACATAACCATTGGGCTTCTAGTAGAAATATTTTTCAAAAACCTCCTTGAAGCTCTGGTTTATTCAGAAATATGGAAGCAGTACACTAGTACACTTTAAAAATCAACTGAAGTTACATGAAGAACCATACACGTATTTTGCTAAGCAGTTTCTCTGGATATATTTCATATGAATAATCTCTAATTAAGGTGGAAAATATTCAGTAGTCCACAGACTATACTAGACTCAGTAGATCAAGATTCTAAGCTTTATTATGGCTTATTCTATACATTAAAATGGTATACCAAGTATATCCTCAATACTTAAGAACATTCCATATATATACTATTTCTTAATGGTACATCCAAAGAAAACAGGTTTAGGAACCACCACTTTCCAAATCCCTGGAGATAGTATTTGCATTCAGTGTGATGGTGATGGAAATGCAGTGAGAAGGGAGGAGTCCTGGCTCACAAAGCTTCTGAGGATAAGTTTTGACCAGACAGCCATTATGGTGAGCTACCTGTCTCTGGGCTCCACAGCAAGACTCTTATGCTAAATTAGGAAGAAACAGAAATGCCAAGAAAAAGGGCCCAAAAACCAGCCCCCCACCTCCCAGGCAAGAGTCTCGGACTCAGCCACAATGCCTCTTGTGGTATTATGCCATATCCTGAAAACCCCCAGCAGGAGAGCCCACTCCCCAGGCAATACTCCCAAACTCTCATTCCCCCGGCCAAGCTATTACAGTAGTATATGATAGTTCTTGGCTAACCCTTTTGTTTCTCAACCACTTTGAAAACCACCACCTTTCTGCTTCTCCAACATGCAACAAACAGGAAGAAGTTAATTTGAGAAATCTAACCCACAACAGTGAGCATAACTGACATCACCCAGTTCTACCCTTGCTGGACTTGAATGGCAGTAGAAAAACTAAGTGGCTACTTTCATACCTCATCCTTCAGCTCCAGCATTCTCGCAGCAAAATGTGCTTCTGGAACATTCCATAGCTGTCAAAACTCGTGCAAAAATACTGAAATAGTAGTAAATATAAATTACCCATCTAGATAAGTATAGCCTTTGCTGCAGAATGATGAAAAGAGGCAGACAATAGGAGGCAGGACTAGCAAAATAACTGTTTCCATTATATCTCTTCAGCTCTGAGAATATCACTAAAAGGTACAATTGTTCTTGTCAATCACACCTTTGTCTCAGTTTGACTAAAACCTTCCACCTACATTACAAACCCATTACCCATGCTGCTTTTATGACAGGTTTGTTGCTCAAGGAGGGGGTTGGTTTCATCCCTTTTATAAAACCATTCTTTAATCTCAATTTTTGTGTCTATTTTACATGGTAGCCTGAGATCACTGAGCTGCCTGTGTGTAACAGTCTAAGACAACTCAAATAGGACCAAATGAAATAGATGGTCACTATGAATAATTCATAACATTTCCTCAATTTGCTTCAGCAGCTTATGCGAGGTCTTACTATTGATGTAGGACAAATTTTTGGTTATGAGGGCATTGTGAAGATCAGTAATTATAGGCAAAAAAAGAAATCTCAGGCCTTGACACAGGAGTTCAAATGATTAATTCATTAAAAAAAAATTATGTCCCCTGGTTCAGGATAAAACTGGCAAGTCTGTACTAAGCAGTGATTGTGAGCATCTAATCTCAGTGAACCCTAAAATGAAAAGATTTTCAGAGAGAATACTTCACTTTTTTGAAAATTAGATTTCATGAGGATTTCAAGCCTAATACCATAGGCTACCATGGAGGCAACATTGCCTTGATTTTGCTTTTTATTTCATATTGAAAAGTGTCTGAAAAATTAATTTATTTGCTTACTTTAAAATACAACCACAATTGAAAAAAAGGTCCTTAAATGCTTCTGAGAAATACACCCATTGTATATTGCAAAAGTAAGAAGAAGAAGAAAAAAATCCATCTCCAAATATGATTAGCACCATACAGAAGTCTACATATGATTGTAATGAACTCAAAATAAAGAAGTAGTAGTGTGGTTTTCTCACAATAAATAGAAAACTTAGCAATGTGCTTATGAAGCACATGTATTAGTCATTTCTAGAACACTATGACTATGTTTCCTATGCAGAGATGAATCTCAGATTAATAAATGGTTTGCCATAAGCATTTCAGAGCTTTGCTGACTGTGTTAAAGATCTGACAATGGCCAACCCTTTCCTCAAAAAAATTAATCATCGATCATAATCCACAGTGTTAGTTTGGTTGTTTGGGGGAGTGGAGCAAGGGAAAAAAAAACAATTGATTTCCCACAGGCAAAAGAAGAAAAAAAAAAAGAAAAAAAAAGGAAATTAAAGATTATTTGCAATTCTGAGTTGTATTTGAAAAGTAATTCTGATCACCGGGGAGAATTTACTATATTGCATCAACGTGGCTGTCTTGGAACATCTTGTCACTTAACCTGACCATTACTTCTTACAATACCACCTAGTCCAAATTTTCCAAATAATGATTTCTGGAAGTCAAAACATTTTGTTTCAAAGTGATGTTATCATTTGAAATTAGCCTATACTTTATATAAGTTGAGTGATAGTGTTTTGGTTTGTTTTTTTCAGTGTTTACTTCCTTTTTAGAGATATGAGATTTTAAAACAAAAATAAAAATATTCAATTTGGTAGGTAAAAAGTTTAATTTGTTCTGAAATAAAATCTAGCATTACAAAGAAACCTGCAACAAAATGTTTATCTTTGGTGATTGTCACACTATCTCTGCAAATTCTGTTTGAGCTAACACTTTTAGTTTTGTTGTTTCTTAGCTGTTATTGTGCCTCCTACAGACAGAAATGTGGAGAAAAGAACATTAAATTAAAAAAAAAATTTAGATCTATATATCAGCCGAATGTATTGTCAAACATGCTATTAAAACAGCCTAGATCTTTTTTCCCCTGAACACCAATGGCAATGGAGAAGCTTTGGGAAGAATAGATTCTTTTCTACAGAAAGGTAACTTTCAGCTTATTGTGCAGTTAACTAAATTTATAGCTAGGTGTTAACTGGAAGGAACCATTGAAGTGTTCAAGTGGCTTTCTTTCAATGTAGTTGAGGTATTGGCTGGTGAGGTAATACGAGGAACGAATAATTTTATAGGGTCATGACCTTTTTACTGCACTATCTACAGATAAGGATTAAAATGAAGTGGAAAGGCAGCTATTTAGAATGGTAAAATGATATTCTTTCTTTCCCTAATGTATCATACTTGTCACCTGTGCACATTCTTTCTCCTACACTGGAAGCTTTTTTTTAACATATGCTTTTCAAGGTCTTCTATAGCCTTTCTTTTCTATACGTGTCTATCTTGTTCTCTAGGACACTGTAAATGCTCTGTAAAACCTTCTTTCTTCCTCATCAGTACTTTAAAGGAGTGAGGTGCTGGGGCAGAGCTGTTTGCAAGAGCTGTTTTGAACCTGAGTCAGTCTTGAGATCTGTTCGTGAAAGTCTTGGTGTGTGTCCTTGTTATGGAATGTAGGAGATAAAAGTTGCTGCATAATGGCTCGGCATACAAGTTCATGGTCCTTCCTTTTCCTGCCTGACAGGGGCACTATGCCACACTTTCATAGTTGGATATTTTTGGGGTTTTTTTTGCTTTTTTTTCCTTGTCCAAAACAAAAAGCATTTTAAACCAAAAAGCATTTCAAATCAATAATCAGGATTTAACTTGGAGAGACATGGATTTGATGGATGGACCACTCACTGGATAAGAAACTGGCTGGACAACCTCACACAAAGGGTTGTGGCCAATGGCCCATTGTCCGTGTAGAGACCAGTGATGAGTGGGGTCCCTCAGGGTCAGTACTGGGGCTGATTCGGTTCAACAGCTTTGTTGGTGCCATGGACAGCAGGGTCACTGATGACACCGAGCTCTGTGGTGCAGTCACATGTTGGAGGGAAGAGGTGGATCCAGAGGGACTGGGACATGCTGGAGAGGTGGGAACCTCATGAAATTCAATAAGGCCAAGTGCAAAATCCTCCGCCTGCCATGAGGCAATTCCAGACACATCAAAAGATTGTGTGGATGAGTGATTGGGAGCAGCACTGAGGAGAAGGACTTGGGGGTGTTGGTTGATGAAAATCTAACATGAGCCAGCAGTGAGCGCTCATAGCCCAGAAAGCCAAACAAATCCTGGGCTGCATCCAAAGCCCCATGGCCAGCAGGTCAAAGGAGGTGATTCTACCCCTCTATCCACTCTCGTGAGACCCCACCTGCAGTGCTGCATCCAGCTCTGGGATCCCAGAACAGGAAGGACAGGGGACTGTTGGAGCCAGTCCAAAGGAGGCCATGAAGTTGATAAGAGCACTGGAGTACCTACCCTAGTAAGACAGACTGAGAGAATTGAGTCTGTTCAGTCTGGAAAAGAGAAGGTTGTGTGGAAAGCTCATAGAAACATTCTCGTATCTGAAGGGGCCTTACAAGGAAGCGGGAGAGGGACTTTTATCAGGAACTCTAGTGACATTAGTATCCAACACTATACAAATGGAAAAAGAGGAAATCTAGATTAAATATTAGGAAGAAATTCTTTATTGTGAGGGTGGTGAGGCACTGGAACAGGTTGTCCAGGGAAGTTGTGGATGCCTGTCATGGGTTAGCAAGCATAGTCCCGGAAGTGATGTTCTTGCAAAGGGGTGCTTACAGCTTCCTCTATGACCTAACCAAACCTATCGGATAGCCAGTTTGAATATGGACAATTCTTTAAGCCACTTAAAATTGTGACCACCTCTGTGATACACACTTAAGAATAGACAACCCCCCCCACAGGTCTGTCTCATTTCCGTGCTGGGACAGGTGGCTGCGGGCTCCGTGCGGGGGCCAGCGGGCCTGGCCCAGGCCCTGCTCGGGCCGGGCTGGGCTGGGCCACGGCCATCCTGGAGCCGATGGGCCCTGTTCCACCTGTGCACTCCCCCCCCTTCCCCCCCCCCCCCCCGCTATGTGCAGATGGGTGGCCCCCCCTCTCCAGTGCAGCCAAGATTCAGCCGAAAGCTGCCCACCTCTGTCCGGGAAAAGATATGTGACCAACAGCGATAAGCGAAATTCCAGCTGCAAGGCCTAGGTGAGATTAACCCTTTTAGTGCTGTGAAGAGCTGAAAACCTGAGGGAAGAGAAAGAGGAGATGCTTAAAGCTGAAATTCTGTTGTGAAGCTATGATATAGAAGAGTATCCATTGTAATTTCATGAAGGCATGGGGGGTGGAGCGTTCAACTTATGAGCAAAAGCACCTGCGCTGAGATAGGCAGATGCTGACGCAGCTGTAATTTCATGAGAAGTTTGAACAGGGAGAGATGGAAGCGATGAGGACTTTTGCTCCAAATGGAACAGGAGAAAACCTCAGTTCCTAGAGATGCTCCCAGAGATAGTCCTAAAGATGAAGATGAGGAAGACCCTTTGCTCCCAGGGAAGGAGAAGGGCCTCTGTTCTTAGAGATGAAATGCTCCCAGAGATGGGTCAAGAGAACTTTTGTTTCTGAATGGCTCAACCTTAAAATTGTACCCCAGTAATATCAAGAGTGGACCCTCAAAAGCAGTTGTGGGAAAAGCTGCAAGTTGGGGGAAGGGACTTACATGCGAGCAGAGAACCAACCCAGGCGGCTGTCTTGTTGTGATTATGTTTTCAAAGCACGGACAAGAGAGACTCCTCTTCATAAATGGACTGAACAAGGTTATTATGGAAGTGATAAACAGACTGAACATCTCAAGAGTTGTCTTTTTACATTGTCAGTGGGAGAAGGGAGAAAGGTGGTGGGGGGAGGAGGAGAGTTCTGAAGGTGTGGTATAATTTTTTTTTCTTCTTTTAGGTCTGTTAGTAAACTTCTTTATGTTCTTTCAAGTTTGGTGCCTGCTTTGCGTTTCTCCTAATTCTTATCTCACAGAAGGTAAAGAGTAATGAGTATTTTGGACCAAACCACTACAATGCCCCATCTGTGGAAGTGTTCAAAGACAGGTTGGATGGGGCCCTGAGCAACCTGGTCTAGTAGAAGGTGTCTTTGCCCATGTCAAGTGAGTTGGGCCTAGATTATATTTAAGGTCTATCCCCTTACCATTCTGTGATTCTATAATTCTATGATGCGTATTTTCTTTCTGAATGTGGCCTTTTATTTTATTTTCTTTGTTAGCTCCCATGACTGGAAAAATATACTGCTTTTTAACTCAGGCTCTTAAATGTCTGCTTTTGCCTGACAGTAGTATCTTTCTTCTTTTATTTGCACTGGTTTTTGAATGTGAGGATTTTACTGTGCTGATGCAGTGCAGTTACCCCTGATTTGCATATGAGAAACAGACAAATGAGTTTATTTCTTCAAGCCTCTAAAAAGAAAAAACTTTCCTGCTCCGTTCATGTTTCAGTTGCAAACTCAAATGAATTACCTTATAGATATGATAGATATGATATGTCTAAGCATGTGAGAAATACTGTTATGGCAAAAGATGTTCCCTTGAGCAGAATTTAGCTTTTGTTATTTCATATGCATATTAGACAGATTCTTTGTATTTTTAGTCAAAATGAAAACCTATATTATAAAGCCAAATAAACTGACTCCCTAAATCCTTTCAGAACTGCTGCTGATTTCCTGCTATTCAACTTCATATTGAAAATTGTGATCATATTTTGGAGGTAGCAGTGTGAGATTTTCTCATTTTCCTCTGGAGCAAGGATCATAACTAAATTTGAGTAGGTATTTCTTAGGATATATACCCCTATCCCAGCATTAAACTACTGTAGGAATGATTTAAATCATCTTTCAAAAATGAATCAAGTTCCTTCCCCACCTAAACTTTTTTATCTCAGATGTTTTAAAAGCATAATTAAACCTTTTAGACGATAGCAGAGTCCTTTTATGTTCTTGTATCTTCTCTTCAGTATAGATGCTTACCAGCATCTTACAGCCCAGTCCAAGAAATCTGTTTTATACAGTTATTTGCACATATGAACCCAAACAGTAGTGTTCAAAAGAAGAAAACATCTCATAAATGTCTCTGCATTTACAAGATTAAGTCTTTTTTGCCCCATATTTATCAGAAATACCAGAAGGGGAGAGTATACTATCATTTGATCCTTTGTGTCAAAATATTATTATTGTCCTCTAGAGCACATGTTTTATGAGGAGCAGCTGAGGGAGCTGGTGGGGCTCACCCTGGAGAAAAGGAGGCTCAGGGAAAACTTATTGCTCTCTACAACTCCCTGACAGGGGGGTGTAGCCAGGTGGAGTTCTGGCTCTTTTTCCAGGTAACAAGCAATGGGGATAGAGGAAATGGCATCAAATTGTGCCAGGAGATGTTTAGATTGGAAATTAGGAAACTTTTTTTTTCACTGAAATGGTGAAAGCAAATGGTCAAGCATTGGAATAGCCTGTCCAGTGAAACCGTAGAATCCCCATCCCTGGAAATGTGCAAAAGATATTTGGATGTGGCACTTGGGATTATGGTTTTGTGGTGAATATGGTGGTGCTGGCTTAATGGCTGGACGCAAAAGATCTCAGAGAGCTTTTCCAACCTTCATGGAGTACTAATACAAGTTCTTATATCAAAAATAATGGCAAATTCAATCCTTTTCAAGAACTAGAGAAATTTCCGACTTCAGAATTCTCAGTGCTCATGTCTTGGCTTATTTCACTTGACATTTTAAGATTTTAAAATTCAAAATGAAACTGAAGCTTCTCTCAGCTGTAGAAAATGAGCATTTAAATTTGTCCTTCTCAGATATGATGGCTTCACACTGGTCTAATTGAAAGTTCCATATATCACTAAGACCATGTTTAACAGTGCCATTATAAATATAAAGCTTTTCTTATGTCTGTGGAAAAATGCCTTGTGCATGAAAGGTTATTCAATGAAAATTCCTTTACTCTCTTCAGAGGTACTTAGAAATGTGGTGCCATAAATTATTCAGAATTTTCTGAGGTCATTATCGAAGTCTGTAGTAATGAGAGAAATGAACAAGCACCTCAATTTTGGTATTTTGTTCCATTGAAGAATGTTAGGAAATCTTCATATTTCATAAGAATCTATGAATGGAAATTACTATTTTAAGTAAGTGAATTTTTTTTCCCTCCCTAATATTTTTCCTCATTCCTCTTTGCAAATTTCTCAGAGCTTCATGTTTATAAGAGGGTTAAGAGTTGTTCATTAGCTATATACTTTACAAGAGTTTTTACTGTTTCAGCTGGGCAGATTTATGTGTAAGTATTTCGCATGTGTAAAAACCTGAAATGGAGCATGAAAAACTGGGATTTATAATGGCATATATAAAGGAAAAGCAATATATGTTGAAGTGAGAGAAGAAATAGTGTATGGTTTCTGATGTTTAAAGATCAAGTACCATTTTTATTCATGATCTGACTGATCATGAGCCAGCAGTGCCCATATGGCCAAGAAGACCAATGGCATCCTAGCCTGTGTCAGGAATAGTGTGGCCAGCAGGACCACGGAAGTCATTCTTCCCCTGTACTTGGCACTGGTTAGGCCACACCCTGAGTACTGTGTTCGGTTCTGGGCCCCTCAATTTAGGAAGGATGTTGAGATGCTGAAGCGTGTCCAGAGAAGGGCAACAAGCATGGTGAAGGATCTGGAACACAAGCCCTATGAAGAACGGCTGAGGGAGTTGGGGTTGTTTAGCCTGGAAAAAAGGATGCTCAGGAGAGACCTTATCACCCTCTACAACTCCCTGAAAGGTGATTGTAGCCAGGTGGGGGTTGGTCTCTTCTCCCAGGCAACCACTGACAGAACGAGAGGACACAGTCTTAAGCTGCACCAGGAGAAGTTTAGGTTAGAAATCAGGAAAAAATTCTTCACTGAAAGAGTGATAGGGCACTGGAATGGGCTACCCAGGGAGGTGGTGGAGTCACCATCCCTGGAGGTGTTTAAAAAAAGGCTGGACGTGGCACTCACTGCCATGGTTTAGTTGATGAGGAGGTGTTAGGTCATAGGTTGGTCTTTTTCAACCTAGTTCATTCTGTGATTATGTGAAATAAGTGAGGTACTTGCACAGTAAGATAAGATATGCTTGTTTAAAAATGGCGCACCTGGAATAGGTGGTATTGTAAGAAGTAATGGTCAGGTTAAGTGACAAGATGTTCCAGAACAGCCACTTTGATTATCCAATTGCTACCACTGATCCACAAAAGGAAGAGGATAAGAAACCTCTTTTTTTAAAAAAAACTTGTCAAAACTTTGGCTAGTTTTTCTTAATATAATTGTTCACACTTGCCTAATCTTATTTCCAGTTGGAAAAGAACAAGTAAAATGTTAATTCTTTCACCGTCCTCTTGTCTATGACAATTTTGCCTGATTATTCTTACATTGTCAACTATTATTTAAAACCTAACCATAATACTTTATTTATTAATCATCTTACAAAAAGCCCTGATAAATCTAGGTTGCTTGAGTCATCTGCCTATATCTCCCCAGGTTCTCACAATTTTTTAAAAACTTGTGCTATTGAATATCTGTGTTATTTTACACAATATGTTGAAACTTACTAAATTAGTTAAGAAATATAAAGAAAATACATCCTCAGAGTTGAGCTATGGTCAATATTTAACTAAATGAAGAATGTAATGTCAGAACATCAGTAAGCTATTTATAAATGTTGACCAATCATTAAATCATCCAAGTCCTTCTAAATATAACTAAATTTCATAATGCCAAAAGAGGCTTCTAAAATGCTGTCTGTTTCATTATAAATTTTAGCTCAATAATGTTCCTGAATTTAATTAATTTAATAACTTGTGTCCTGTTGCATATTTTAACAATGAAATGTATGAACTTCAGCCCTGAGGGGAATTATTGAATTTACTTTCAACATGTCTATTCTTGTGCAATGGTTAAAGACCTCCCTTCTTCATTCCTCCCATAGAATTAATAAAATGCATGTTTTAGTCTGCAGTCCAAACAGTCAGCTTTTAGTGACCTCTGTCTATCAAAAAATTACAAGCAATTAGTTTATGTCCCCTCTCAGGATTTTTAAACATGGAGCACAGCAATGATGCTTTAGTTAGCAGTAGTTTTCTGTAACAGTTGTTATAGTTTAGTCGCAGTGTGTTTTCCTTCTGGATATTCCTGAGGGTGATCTTGTCTCTCTATTACCCTATTCTTGTCTGTCAGTATTTCCAAGAATCCAAGAATGTGAGAAAGCTGCAACACCCACCAAGGCGGTAAGAGCAAAATGTGGATATTTAAAGAAAAGGGTAAGTGAAATCCAAAAGGTATCAATAGGACTGTTGCTGTAGGGTGGAGGTAATCAATTCTGCAAATTGGTTCTTGCCATGTGGTGACTGAACTTGCATGCAAAATATTATTTAAAATGGGTGAGTTCAAATAAAGAACTGGGAATTGTGATATTTTGGAACTGGGAGTAGATAAAGGATCAAGGAAGTGCAAAAAATAATACAGTGTAGAAAACTTTTTTGCTGGTGTGTCAGTTTATATTCTATCTTGAAAGAAATTTGAAAAAAAATCAAGAGACCAAAGTATTTTGTCAGCGAGGAGAGGCTTGAAGTATCTGAGCAGTTGTTTACCAGTCTACACTTTAAAACTGAGATTATGACCAATCCTTGTAGAAGTTCTTTGCACTTTCAACATAGTTTCTAGTTCACCATGGCTTCTTGTTTAGTATACAATTTATACAATGGAGAAGTGGTTTTTATGAAAAATGGTGATCCCCTACTTTACTGTTCAGTACAAATGGGCCCATAATAAGCAGTGTAGGATATCTTTATAATGATATACATCTGCATTTAGATGTGTGATTTCTGCCTGCTACAAAACATATATCCCAATAACGGCACTTGATTATTATGGTGTTTACACTACTCGGGTGGCTTTGGGGAAAAATATTACTAACTAAAAGCAGTAGCACATGTGTTCAAATTAAAAAATAGTCTAATAGTAATATAAAATACTACATAGTGATCAGCGCAGCAATAGACAGTCCTAGCTGAAAACAAAATATTGTACCTTGCTTTTCCATTGATATATTTTGCATATACACAAAGCAGTAAAAGTTTGGGGTCCATACCTGTAAGAACAAAGATTGTGCATTTTATTTTATTTTATTTTATTTTATTTTGTTTTGTTTTATTTTATTTGCCAGAATCATATAAATGGATGTATTTTTAAATTTATGCAGCTGAGGAGATTGTCCCTCCCATTTGAATAGTTCAATCTCAGCATTTATTTTTAGTGTGCCAAATGACAGGTATTGTACTGCATGACTCTGTGTGCATTTAGCATGGATTCAGATATGACATATGATTTGCAATGAGGAAATCTAAAAAATACTCTTTTACATATTTATATATTTTTGCAAGGAAAAAAGATTTGCAAATAATTAATATATGGTCTTTTATTATTTCTGCATTCCCAGTCCCATCTTTCTGACAATTTCCTATTGAGAGTATTCCTGCTAATGTTGCTACCCTGAGCTTCCGTCCTTTCTGCTGCTCTTTCACATTATAGCAGTTTTTGGTAGCAGAGTGTCTTGGGGTGACCTGCCTTCTCTCAGAGGATATATTTATAAATTTGGCCAAACCAGCCCATAGAGTTTATTTCCATATGTACATTTGGATAACGGAGTCAAGTGTACAACTCGATGATACAATTGTTTAGTATACTCCATCACTGTGAGATACTCTACTGAAAAAATAAAAATCTGTATTTTCCTGTGTAATGGAAAAATATATTTCCACTCATTTTAAAATATCCATTTTTAGTCTATTAGCATTTTGTTATTATTTATGGCTTTCTATGCTTTCTCTCCTTCTGACACTGTACCTGATTCAGGAAACCTCATGGATATACTCTTGACTTCTCTGTATACTTGTGACTGAAGACAATGGGGTCAGTTACATTCTTAATCTAAATTTGTTTCTACTTACAGATAGAAAGCATTTGTGTAGGTTCACTTAATGCCTAACATCCTTGAGTAAATCCAATTATTACTCTACCTAAAACAGGGACAAATCCCAGAGTAACAGCTATTAAGAATTGAATTATGTTTGAAGTTTTCAAGAAAAAAATATTCTTTGCCTCTCCTTCTATGTCTTCCAGCCAACAACATACACACACGGTTACTTTTTGCCTAATTGCATACAAATAGAATTATAATAATGCAAAGCTGTGTGTTAGTGAAGGCTATGTACAAGTTATTCCCAGAGCTATGTGAAAAATATCATGAAACAGACAATGCGTTACTCTGGAGAAATTAGATAACTCCATGAAAAAGAAAGATTTTTTTTTTTAAATCTATCATCTGATAACTGTTAGTCTCTTCACTTTATTAACTGCACTTTTTTCTTTAATTGAATTTGCTGAATAGCTCTCCAATGAAAACAAAAACCAGATATAAAATAAATTTCTGAGGGTTTTTTGTCTTTGAGAAAAAAAATTAGTCTAAATTTTGCCCTCACCAAATATGATTGAGATCATGCTTTTTGTTATGCCAAAGATTGAAAGAGACCTAATAAAGATATAACAGTGGTAGGTGTTGTAATTAAACACTATATAACAGACTTTTGCACCTACAGCTGTCAGTGCTGACATTCTTGCTTTTGACTTCTGTGTCTTTTCACTGCTGGGCAACATTTTCCCTTTCATGTGCTTTCCCAGAGGTACCAACACCCAACAGAATCTCTTAAGGAAAAAAGACTGATCAGAACATCTTGCTCTACCTGACGACATGAAGTGAACATTTGCAGGGCCCTGTTGACAAGGAAAATCTGTAGGAGAATTAGTTTTAATTACAAAGACAGGTGAAGTTCCTGTGTTATGTTCACCAGTCTAGCTGATGGCATGCTCCCACTGGGATAGGTGGATCCTGGCTAGTGTATGGGACTGCTGCCTGTTTCAAAACCTGCCAGGATGAAACAAAGAAGTACCAAGGAGGGAAATGAAAGAAGTCAAGCTTGAATTTTCACACAGAAAAATTTTAAAAGTTTTTGTGAATGGATAAAATATTGGAAAGGGTGACTTTTAGATCAGGTGTTAATCATCTGACAGGAACAATGATTTACAGTTAAATTATGGATATGTGTGTGTCTGCAAGACTTTGAGGATCAGAAAAGAGCAAAAACATACCTGTCAAATTAAATTGATAATTCAGTGATTTGCAGTACAGGTCACATTTCCTTGTTAAAAGAAAAGTAAGATGAACAATCCTGATAATGCCAGCTGATGGTGCTGTTATTTCTCTAGAGCTTTCCCAAAGACTTCTTTGTACATAAACCTTGCAGCATCTCTCGTCTATGTGTTTTATTTTAGTTCCAAAATTTTGTCCATGCCCTGTCAATTTTACATCAGTGACACCCCATCCATAAGCAGTTAGTATTTAATAACAGCAGATAAGTAGATAATTGACATCAACAAAAATCAGACACAAGCATATACTTACGTAATAAGTTAGTAGTGCCTTCCACATATCTGCCTTTTCCTTATATGGGGATCAAAGATTGTAGCACTGAATATAATTTTTGAGGTCCTACCTCTGTGATTTCGTGCCATATAGGAATAACCCATGTTGTTTTTCTCATTACATTTTCCTTAACTAGGAATTCTCATGAATAAAGGATGAATTCTGATATGAGGGAGAAATTTGTTCCTGAGCTATCAGTTGAGACCAGGGCCAATTTTTTTACATTATTGTTGTTCTCCTGTAAATTCAATTAATTACTTTTTTGGACCAGTTACATCAGGCTTGTGAATTGCATAAAGTTATATAAAAATCAGTCAAAATGTTGATGGGCATAGAGGATCAGTTTTGGCCTGGAATGCCAAAATTTCTTTCCATAAAAAAATACTCAAATAAAATTGTGAGAAATAAGATACAGGTTAAACACCAAAATACTTTCAGTGAATAATCTCATCTTTTCTTATTTTAAAGCCAATAAAAGTAGTGACAAAGCCAAAGCAGTTGCTATGTATTTTATTCTCATAGTTTTTTTCCGTCAATCAGTTTGGAGGGAGAAAATGTTAATGCTTTTGTTGCCCTCACTCTGACCCCAGTCCAAGGTGGACTATGTAATTAACTAACTCACTCACAAACTTGAGATTGAAGTCTTCAAAATTTTCACTGTATGATCAATACAATTTTTAAAAAAATCTGTTCTATGACTTTGGTCAAATGTTCTAATCAATAGAAAAAACATCAATAGTCTTGTTCTTCATTTTTTCCTTCTAATTAGGTTTTTCCTTCTCTGAAATTACTATCTGGAGGAAATTGATACTCACCTCAACATTCTCGTGTTCTCACCTTCTCTCATATCATCTATCTCCTCACTTTCCTAATCAAGCAATCTTTAGCTGGGTCTCAGCTGCTATTGAAGCATGTGAAGATATATCATAATCAGGAGTTGAATTTTTAATGTTTATACAACTGGAAATGTGAAGTTATAAGGGTGATTTTGATTAATTTCTGTGCTCTGAGTGCCCTGGGTGCTTGTGAGAAAAATGGATTTCTGCATTTTTCCTGTTTGTATTTTCATTCTGGTGTATTTTTTATGTTCTTAATGATCTTATAGAAAGTGATTTTTTTTTCTCATGCATGTGTTAAAGCATGCAGAGGTATTTGGCTTCAATAAACACACAAAAAGCACATATTTAGAGAATGAGAACTCACGTCCAGAATGTTTTGAATTGTTTGTCAACACCTAAGGCTGAACTTGGATTACGATAAGGAGTAAATGTAAATGCAGTAGTTTTGTGATGACTCAGTGAATGAACACTCTCATTCTGGATAAAGAGTGATTTATGCCTCTTCCATGATAATCCATCTAAATGCATGGTAGGCAAGTTCTAATACAAATCATTCAATCACTGTGAACAAGTCAATAACATGATGACCAGTAATATAATCAACCCAGTAAAGAATTAATTGAGTACTGGTATTACTCTGAAGAACAAAAAAGTGATACCAAGGGCAAAACTACTTTAACAAAATAAACACATATTCAAACCGCATCTTTCTGACTAAATATGTTGAGCTGACTAGACAAATAATCTAGGTTATAGAAGATCTTAAATCTATTTTGACGTGATTAAAAGTACCTGTTTGCTTCTTAACTTGGGCAATTATTTTTTGTCTAGGCTTTTCCTCACAGAATAGAAATGATTATGTCTGAGTTTAGGAAAAAATTCCTTACTTTGCAATGGAAGATTTTTCCCAGAAAAGTTGTGGCTGCCCCATCCCTGGACGTTTAAACAATTAAAGATCATGTAAAAAAGAAATCAGTCTACTATACTCAGGAGAGCTTTCATTGACCATGGTAGCTACATAGGTCTGTTGCTTGGATAGATCATGCATCTGATATCTCCTAGGGATAAAACAAAGTTATACTGGAGAAGATGAAGTCCCATAATTGGGTCTGTGACTCCCTGCTAGAGCTCTTAATACAAAGTCTTTGAAGAACTACTCACTTGTAATTTGGTAGGCTAACACAAAGAATTGTGAGCCATTTTGCATCAAGAATACCTAGTTTTTCCAGACTAATTTTCTTACCTTTTAAAAAATTATTATTTTTTACACTTGAGAGTCAGTGCATCTGGTAACTCACTTAGGTAAAGGACAATTATTAATCACCTTTATTTCAGTTATGATGTATGAAGTATTTCACACTTGTGAGATTTCAAAAGTATTTGAAGCTTATAACTCCCTCCTGCTAATTTGAAGTCTATTACAAATAGCTTTCTTGTGGAAACAGCCACCTGTGTTCATTTAGCAGCTAATGGTCAGTCCAAGATTCATTAGTCTTCTGCTGAATTTTTGTTTGCTTTCCTCAAGAAAAGAGTCACTATTAGATGTTTTTCAATTGCTGTGCCCTTCAACTCAATAAGGTTGGTTTGTTATGAATCTCCTTTTACAAGTTAATCATGTGCTTAGTAGGAGAACATCAGCCATTTCTCATTGTGCCGAAATTGAGAGAAGACAAGAAATTAATGATAAATACAGAGTTCAAAAGTGCTCTATTTAGAGGAATATATAAAAGATACGAGAGTGAAGGGTTTCATAATGACACAGCATATGATCCTTTACCCTTCTTCTAATAGATATATGTTCTCCTGTCCTTCAGTTTTAGTCTCAGACTCTTTGAAGTCAATACGACTTTTTCGCAAAGCTACAGTGGTGTGAAAATTTCACCTATATGGTTTACATTTCTCTGCATTGTGGGAACAAGTGATACAGACATTCAGAGTTCCAGGAAAAACTGGTGTTTACCACAGAATAGATTGGAATAGCAAGGGCTCTGATATAGTTGTATATCATGGTTTGTGCAATAGCAGGATCTCCTCTATTATTGCTCTTCCCTTGTCCAGGCTTGGTTGTTTGGATTTTTTTTTATGACAGTTGAAAGATTTTCCTTTAAAGTCATAGGCAAAGCAGCCCAGATGTAATCTGATGTAATGGATAAGTAAAAATTAGGATTCATGTCTTACAATATTAGAATTCCATACTTTGTTAAAAGACTTGAAGATCACGAGGCTTTAGATTTTCAGATTTCAATGTGAAGTAGTTATCCAACCAGGATTTTTAAGATTAGACCGTAAGGAAATATTTCTTTAAACAAAAGACTTTAATCATGGTCATAACAAGAAGACATTGTAGAGTGTACTTAATATCATCATCTTCTTTGTATATGGGTAATTTTATCATATTCTGTCCCCAGGAAAATTCCTTAGTGTCAAAAGTCTATAGTGTAGTATCTGAGTTTTTTCTGCAGTCTGGGAAATGCAAACTGGGTATTCTCATCAGCTGTTCTTGCTCTATTTTGCTCCTTTTTCACAATTATTCTATTTTAGGCAAGCATTGAAAAAGTAGCAATCAGATTCTTCAAGCATTTTTCCTGTGCTATATTAAAAAAAAAAAAGTTAAGAAAATAAAGTTGATGGAGAGTAAAAAATGTTTTTAATAATGGGAAAATGTGGTGTTTAAAAATGGAAATCTATCACTTTGAATCAACGGAGAGACTTTTTTTAATTATAGGAACTGTGGCTGATAGTTATTCTTTTTATAACCCCAGTAAAGGTATTCAAATTGTGATTATGTATTTATTTCTAGAAATAATTTCTCATGCCAATTCATGTGATTTCCTGAACTGATCTTTGTTTACTCCATAAGTATAATGTGCAAAATGTCATATTTAAATAAATAAATAGGTTCTTTCTCAATTAAGTGCATCCTGAAGATCCACATGGAGGAGTTCCATAGAAATAATAAGGAATGGTTAGCATTTCATTTGGCTGACTAATTTTGTAAGACAACTTTATCTGTCAGCAAACCTAATCTAGACCAAATACTAGTTGTGACAAATTTTCAAAGAAAAGGCTCTGAAATACAAGATGTTGTCATACTGTAGTGAAATTCACAATGTGATTCTCGCCCATTTTCAAATCAAACTGAAGTTAACAAGATACAAATTTAGGATATCCAGACATTTCATTCCCATTCATATGAGAATAAATTCATGTTCTTCTCAGATGGTCAGAATATGGATTGACTTTTTCTGTAATCACCAAAGAATTTGAAGGAGAGACATTCACCTAGATAAACTTTTACACCTATCTTTTGGGAAGGTGAAAAAAATTTATGCATAGAAGGAATATGTAAGTGCAGAACCATATAATGCAAATTGTCCTTTGTATGAAGTTCCTTAGAAGCTTCATATAAAGCTGCAAGCTTTAAACAGCATAAGCTAAGGCAAACTCCAGCTTGTCTTTTACCATGCCTAGAAATAATACTTGAGTTTTCTTCAGAGAAAGCTAAAAATTCAGACCATGTATTTGACATAAAATTAGTTACTTGAAGCTCCCAAGCTTCCCAGAGATGAGATTATTCACATTAATTTCCAAGCAGTCATGCATCCAGCTGTCAAAAGGCAAGAAAAGGGGCTCTACCTCAAATCACTGTCCTCAGCTGACTGCCTAACAGAGCAGGAAACATACCAGGTGTATGAGTGTAGTCCAAAGCAGGTTTTCTGCAGCTGGTGAAGGGTGGTGAATGGTGGGCAGAGTACTAGATATTGCCTACTCAGAAACAGAGGTTCCACTATGCCTTTTTTTTTTTCTTCACTATTTTGTGTTGTGTATATGGTATTTATGCTATAGCTTTGTATTTAGTTACTCCAGGTAATGAGTTTTTGTCTAGGTCAAACCTACAGTATGCCATTAAATCTATATTCATTGTGTTCCTTGCAACTTAAAAGTCAATGGAATTTGAAAATATGTCTCTTTAATAATATGTATTTAATAAACATGGTCCACTAACCATAATAAAGTTCAGCTTAAATGTTCCATGCCTCCTTTTGTGGCTAATATTAAAATATTACAGGTTCAGCTGTAAGCAAAATGCTGAAGGATTAACCACAAAAATACTATGTTCTGTTTTAAAAAAGAATTATTTTCTTAGCTGCTAAATATTATAAAATGATGTGGATTTTCTTGTGAATTTCTACTGAGAAAACACATGTTGTGATGAATGAAGATGAGCCTGAAAGGGAAATGAGTTACCTCAGGAAATGAGATTGGACCAAGTCTCTAAGTTAAAAAAAAAAAGTAAAACTCACCCATACATCATAAGATGCGCATTTAAGTGGGTAAAAATGCAAGAGTCTGTATTTTTGCTATAACTAGGATGTATATGTTTTCTTAAAAAATTTTAATGCTCCTTTTAACTGAGTAAACTGTATACAGGTACTTCTTTTATGTGTCCTAGGAGCTTATAAATTTGCTGTTCATATTCTTGAAATTACGCATATATATCACTTCCTCCAGGATGACAAGCTAACCTGTTATAGTGAAGGTTAGTAGAAGGAAGAATTTATGATCAAAAATATTCTTTGAATATTTACACTATAATAATATGCAGTTTTAAATTAAAAATTAAACTGCGTTTGTAAAAGACACAGGAAGTGAAAGGCAATGGCTTTTCACCTATTTCTATCTACATTTGCTTGAAATCACATTCTTAATATTAGTTTAGGCACCAGTCTAACAAAATGTGGACTCTAATGAGTATAAAGTTGCTCCAGTAATGTTCAAAATTTCTGGGTATCATGTTCAAAAAAACTAGACTGTTCTTAAATTGATTTTTTTCTGAAAATCATGCTCTGTTATTATGAGAAGCTTTCTGTCCTTTGCAAAACAGGTAAAATATCATGGTACATATTTATCTTATCCTTGGGGGAAATAGTAGGATGAAAAATCTAAGTGGCTGATCAGCACAACCAGACAGACTCCAGTCTCACAGTCCTTCTGTGCTGCACAATTCTCTCAATGCAGCTTCCTTATCAACTTGTCTTTTTTTGAAAGGGAACCAATTTTTTTCGTTAAACTATGTGCTTTCTGTCCCGACTGTCACTTCAGTAAGTTAATAAGGTCAGTTTGACGGGACAAGAAAGTGCAAGTAGATGTCAGGTATGTAAAAAAAATAGGATATGTGCTGGTTGTTTAAGAAAGTTGAGAGTTAGGCTTAACTTACCTTGGAGTCTTAGTACCTATTTACTTTAAGGCAAGTAGTTCTGTTTCTGTCAATTATTTACTGAAACTTGAAAGTTTTCAGACACTGCTCTACTTCTGACACTTTTTTTCCTTTTTCCTCCTTCAATTGCATCTTGATGTTGATGGCCACTCAATATTAACATCAGCTGAAGAGGGCACATACTAAGGTTAAAGCTACACACAGTCTAAACTCCTGCTGAGATATTTTCAGAATTGTTCATTCACCCAGAGTTCTGATCAGTACAATCAGCAAAAAACTGCGATTTTTGCTCCATTACACACTGGGACAACTTGAAGTCATGCAATTATTTTTTTGGTGTTTTTTTAGGAATTGCTTACTAACCAAGTCATACTAAAGCTGGGTGGTTTATTTGAACTCCTTATCACTAATGCCATGTTGGTTAATGTAGTAGGTGCTGATATTTGATTGAAATACAGATTTTCAAGGACCTGGGAAATAACAATTACTGGCATGCAGGAGCAAATCTAAAATCCGTGAAAATTAGAGATTTTTGTTTATCAAGAGAACTTATAAGTACATAAAAAGAACAACCTGATTAAACAGCATAACTCTCACTTGGGTCATAAACTGTTAGTATAGTAACTGCTTTAAATTGCTTTAGTTTCCCTTGAACTTGAGTAAAATGCTTATGAACTGCACCATTATTACTGAAGACTATGAAAATGAACAATTTCACTTCTAGTTTTCAGAAGTACCATTTTCTAAGGCATTGCTGTGTACAAAAGTACTCGCTAGACACTGAGAGCAGTCCTACTGTTAGAACCAGTGGAATACTTTTACATGATATGCATTGTTTACTAGTTAATGATTTAAGAGAGATGGCTGGAGATTTTTGGCATGTGAGAGAGTTGATAACAAGAAAAGGTAACAACATTTCAGGTAGATCATAACCCAGGGAGCCCACAGATCAAATGCTAATTAACTAATATTTTTGATATGGTAACTTAGGAGTAATGTCAAAGGTCATCTGGCCTATTTCTAACTAAAGAGATTATCTGTTGGGGAAGATGAAACAGGAAAGCCTTATAAATATGATTGCCTGACAAAAGATTTTGGGAATATGAAAACTACAGGCGACATCGAAATGAAAGCCATTTTTGAAATACCAAATCTTAGTTACTGAACAACTGGAAAACAATGGTATGGCCGACTGAAGGTAATCCCCTCTTGATTGAACAATACCCTCTGCTTGCAAGCAGGTCCAAGGGTCAGAGCAGACCCTACTAGCTCAGCAGAAGGGGTCCAAAGAGTAGTTTTTAGAAGTTAAGATGTAACACTCTATGGTAATATAAGAACTCTTATAGGCTGTATGTAAATGCTATAGGATTTGTATCTTGTATTAGATTGGTTAGTGACAATTAGAATATTCAGTACAGAAGATGATTTATTGTATTGTAACCAGGACTTCAGACACTCTTACTACACTCTCTCTCACTTCTTCATTCTCATTCCTCTCTCGCTCTCTCTCTCTCTTTACTTACCTGCTTACTCTCTTGCTCTCCTGGGCCTGCTCCGAGCTGAGTCTGGCAGCTCTAAGCAGAGCCCTTGTACCCACACCCTTTGCAATAAACCGCATGTTCCAAGATCTGACTTCAGAGATCTCTGTCTCCGTCCGTCCCGACCATCCGAACCCACCCAAAGCTCCTACAATTATCAATATATTGAATGCTTGGAAAAGCTGCCCTCCTCTAATTATTAGAGAGAAATGGTGCATTTTCACAGAATCCCAGAATGGGTCAGGTTGGAAGGGACCACAGTGGATCATCTGGTCCCCTCTCCTTGCTCAAGCAGGGTCATCCCAGAGCACAGGATTGTGTCCAGGTGGTTATAGAATATTTCTAGTGAGCGAGACTCCACATTCTCTGGGTGATCTGTTCAAATGCTCTGTCACTGCTCAGGAAGGAAATTCTTCATGTTCAGGTGGAACTTCCTGTGCATCAGTTACTGTCTGTTGCCTCTTGTCCTGTTGCTGGGCACCACTGAGCAGGGCCTGGTCCATTCTTTTACCATTTGCTTCTTATTTTTTCACAGTGAAGCTGCTTGTATCCCACTATCCATGGAAACAGGACTTGAATTGGTTTAACTGATCCATGATGGGTAGTCCTTAGAGTAATTGGAAATTACTGTTCATGGTTGCTGCTGTTGCTAGTAGATTGTGTTGGAGCTCAGAAGCTTGACTGGATGTTTTCCCACTATAACTCTCCCATATGGAAAAGCCTTGTGCTTTTGCTAGACCTGTATCAAGTGGTCTTTCTGAAATCCTTGGGACTACAGGTCCTTCATTAGTTTAAGTAGATGGTGCTGCTTTGTTTTGCTGTTTTAATGTGTTATGGACCATACAAACTGTACTGCATTGCTTGTATTATATGGTGGGCTTCAGACACAAGAACGAAGAATTATGTAATGTCACATTGCCAAAACCTCTGGAATACAAACAGCTTTATCAAGGAAACATTATTCCTGTAAAGTATATCTAGGTCATTTCTTACACTGTGTTGCAGACAGCAATAGCTGATTTATAGGCCCAGTCAGAAAATTCTGTCATACCAGCCCCATGAGACACATGGCCAGCAACATTTGATTTCTGCTGAGATGTTCAAGTAAGAAAGATATGTGACACAGCTGTGAACTCTTTTATTTTTATCCAGTTGACTTATTTCCACGTGTGATGTGTTGATGGGAGGTGAATGCTCAGTAAATTAAAGTAGGAAAGGATTATGAGTTGCTCATGGACTTCTATTCACCACCTGATCTAAGAGATGTCAAGAGATCCAGAAGCTTCAGCCCTAAGATACCTATTCTCTATAACTATTTATACAGGCCCTAAATTCTAACTGGTTGAAAATTACATTTTGTTCTCAGGTTTTCTAAGAATCCTAAATTATAAGTGTTCTGTGATCTCTCTGGAAGATCTCTCTGGAATATTCTCAGACTGATGTATTGCAGGGAATTTAATGTCTGAACTTCAGACTGGCAGTTATCCAGAAAGGATTGTAATGATCTTCACACACTTATGAACTTTATCCAGAAACTTATATTGCCAAAATATTTATGTCAGCATGAGCAAATACATGTTCATCATTGTTGTACATTTTCATCTAAAAATGTTCCTTTCACAGTGCAAAATCATGAAAAGATACTAAGGAAAGTCCAGTAAAAAACACATTCAGAGGCATTAATACACTACAAATAATAATGTTTCATCAATGGTGATTGCCCCATAGAAAAAACTATATTAAACTTAATGGTCTGAATCCTCAGAGCATAACATGTCTGAGCTCCAGTCAAGTTAATGCATACAGAGAGCTTTATATGAGATGAAGATCCATCCCTGACTTTTACGTAGTTCAACAAAATCACTCTATTTTGGTTCTTAAATTTCCCTTCAGTGAAGGAGCATAATGGGGCTCCATTTACCACAAAGCATTGCTTTTCAAGTCAAATGTTATGATTTCACTGAAAATCAAAATACTAAAATAATTGATTTTCTAGAATCAAGACTTTTCTTTTGTTTCCTTTTCCCTTTGTTTTAGAAACCTCCTTATAGGTGGCTCTTTTGTCTTAGGATAAACAGTCACAGGGCATTAAGGGTAGATGAAGGGAAGCCTCAAAAGACAAGGCTTCATTGCTCTGTTCTGAGATACGGGTTGTATGTCAAAGCAAGACTCTCATCAGTTTGTAAGGGAGTGGATTACAATCTCAGGAAAATAGATTCAGTTTCTCTCTGTCCAGACATATAAAAGTAAACTGAACTAAGCATTTGAAATTGCGCAACTGCTGTTTATTAGCAGAAAAACTGAATAAAAGATGCAGATTTATTTTACCTTACCTTTGATTCTCATACTATGTTTTATAGTAATTTTGTTGCAATAGTGCATATTATTTTAATACTGCTGGAAATTCTGGCCCACTGAATTAGCTCCTAATACATTTATAATAAATGAAGAAGTGGCAGGAGTCTTCTTTGCCTTCCTGAATATAAACTGCCAGTCTCTTTTGTTTTATTTTAAGTTTTTTAATGCCCAAATCATCAGTATGTTGAGTTGTAGCCACAAAGTTCTGCTCTTTATGGCTTGATTAAAACTGAATTTTGTTTAGCAGCTGTGTTCTGTAGTACCTTTTCTGCTTCATTGTTTTAAAGCACAGGGCATGCTTTCTTGTTTTACAGTATGAAGAAAAATTTTTCTATTAAATTTCTTCACTTAATGGGTTTGGATTTTATTGTTTCTGGTTTGTTCATGTTGACTTTTCCTACATTTAACTGATTTTAGAACTGAACTTTTAAAGAGCTCAAGGCTTCCTGTGCTAGATAATTGTATTGAAAATTATCACAGGCTTTGTGGTAGAAGAACTGCAACTTACTGGAGTAAGAAACCAGCAGTGATGGGTTGACTTCTGGATCCATCTGTTGCTCTGTCTTCCCTCTAAGAGTAATATATAGTTGTTTTTTGAGCAAACAGGAACTTGACCATTGCTCTGGGGTCCAGCCCTGGGTGAGGTGTTGCTGAGCTTCTCCCCTCTTCACTTCTGTCCTCACTTTGAGCTCAAAAGATTTTTGTTATTATGCAGAGTATGTCTCCTCTTTATCTTAACCAATTAAAACTAATTTCTTTGAAATTTGGGTTACTGCAGGTGTTTGGAAGAAATGTATGGCAAAGACATTTATTTCCTTTTCTTGGTACATTTTTTATTACTATTTTTAGGGGAAGAAGGGAATTGTATTTTGCAGGAAGTCATGACCTATTCCTGCAAGAACTTCCATTTGAATTTTGAGATAATGCAATAGTGGTAGTATCTAAAAATAGAACAGAAGAATAGAACAAAATAGAGGCAGAAGAATTGAGGGTGAGAGGGATAGTAATTTATTAGTCCATTTCAGCCTATTTGCAACACATCTTAGGATACTGAAAATGAATTTTGAATGAGCCGAAAGAAGGGGTCATTACTGTACCCTGCAACACTTGAAACTAGGTTAGGAATTTCCACAACCACTGGCTGTTGGATAGGTTAAAACACACAGAAAAAATTGTCATTGTATTAAAATATTGAAACAAAGTGATCTAGTGAATATAGTGAATTTGTAAAAACTGCATTAAAACATATACTTACCAGATAACTGCTTCCCACAAGAATCATAAAAAGCACAGGATAATTTTTACCCTCCTAAGATTTAGAGCACAATGTAAGGTATTTTGTTAAATATGTTAAGTGGTTTGTTTAACTAGAAAAGCTATTGTGGGAATTATGTAATTCAGATTCACAGGGAGTGTTCCTTTGATAAGAGCTCTTGTTTGATTATCTGCATGATTTATAGATACATTTTGATGAACATAGATTGTGTCTCTCCATCTTCATACTGTTTCTGAGTATTCAGTAGTTGTAAATGCTTCTGAGATTTTTTTTTGTAGTACACACTTTACAGGAGACATAAAACCTGTGTGATAACATAAAAACCCATGTTTCTTTGCAAGTGCCTGAGCCTTGTCCTTGGGACTGCTGAATGTTGTTAACCTGTTTTTGCTAAATCATACTTGATGAAATAGCAGAGAACAAAAAAGAGAACAAAAACAGGGAAGAAGGAACCAACAAACTGTTTTACCAAAATTATTTTGGGCATTCTCTGTTGAACTAAAGATTCTGTAGAAAATACTGTCTTGCTAGACAGGACAATCTGTATTATGTTAATTCTTTACACAGGTCTTATTTATGTGAAATTCACAGAAATATGAAGGAAAATACCTAAAAGCCTAAAATCAGAGTAAATGTTCTTTGAGACAAGTATGCAGCTATTCAGCTTGGTCTATAGTGGGCCTTTATCCCTCTCATAAAAAATTTCATTTTATTTAGACACTAAGAGCAGAGCAGATGCTTCGACTTCCTTTCTTCAGGAAAATAAGTGAAATTACTTGGACTTCATGAAAAAATGCAAGTACATGGAATAAGAAATACCCATTGAAATTATTAAGGTTGGTGAAATTACAAGAATCAGCATCTAATAGCAGAATAATTTAGATGAATTTAACAATTAGGAATCTCTCTGGTTCTCTGACTCTGAGACACACATTAACTCTATAAATACATGAAGGATTCATGCATTGCAGAGCCATAAGATAATGAAATATAAGTTTCTTTCAACAGTAGTTTGCCCTTAAAAATAATTTTAAAAATAAGGAACATTTTTGATGTATAGCATTATAGGTGGTACATAGAAAATAAATCCACATTAGAATAACACCAATATATTGTAAATTAAATAACTTATTACTCAGGAAATGCTGGAATCAAAGTAGAGGTTGTCTTCATTTTTCTCCATTTTGCTTTCTAATCCCATTCTAATTTTGTCATTTTCCCTGTTGTCTGTAGCACAGGGCTTATGCAGAATTCAAAATGCTGCCCTAATGAGCATGGCTTTGTAGCATTTGGCTCAACAACCTCTACCTCCACAGAGGCCAAACCGATTTTCCTCATGGATTTTTCTTTGGGACTTAGCATATTCACAGAAGAATGGTTCATAAACAGTAATGTCAGTGTTCTGACACCACTATGATAAAGGCTTTTTTTAATCTTTTCTGAACAGATGGGAACTGATAGGCAGAGACATTATTGTCTAAAGAACTATTGCTTTTATGCGCTGTAACTTGAAACATTTGAGATTTTTCCTGTCTGTCTAGAACATTGGATAGGATTCACATATTTCCACTTGGTTCACACTGACTTAATGTGCAGCCATCAGTTTACAGCAACTCTGCAACTTAGGCTGCAGATGTCCTAAGACAAACACTCAGCAAATAAGGAACATATAATCAGATTGAGCTTCACCAGCAGTGCTCAGTATGTGTTTGCTGCTTCCTCCCATGAATGTACTTGGAGACCTTGTTTCATTCCATGTTTCATCCCTAGACCTGATCCATTCTGTATGATCAGGTTATTTTCATGGGACTCGGTGAAAAACTTTCCCCAAATATATGGTTTTAATATACAAAAGAGTCTGAATTAAGTTTACAAATAGAGTCCTGATTCTGGCTTTTCCAACATGTGAATAATTCTATTTTACCTGTTTTAGAATATTCTTTAAATACAAATCTTATGCATGTGTGCATGCATGTGTGGAATTTCTTCAGTTTTGCCTTCTGCTTTTTGTTATTTTATTTTATTTTTAAAAATAAACTTAATTATGCTAACATTCATGTGAATCATTAGCACTGTTGAATTTTTTGATCGCCCATATAAATTTCTGTCACCTGAGATAACACAGTAGCTGATAAAGTTGGTTGCAATTCTTTCTGGTTCTTCATGAGAGGATGAAACTTTTGGAAAATAAAGTAAGAAAAGAAAAAAGTAACTCTTAATTCTGGTCCTAGTTGTGGCAAAAACATACTTACTTTTCAATAAGGAAATTACAATATATTTTCCTTGGCCATATTCTCTAAAATGACTAAAATTCTTCACAAAATACAATAAAAACAAGCCTAATATCTAGAGCACCACTTCTCTAGGCAAAAAACTGGGGGTATCCTGGAATCGTATCATCAATAGTGCGGCCAGCAGGACCAGGGCAGTGTTTGTCCCCCTCTACTGGGTAGTGGTGAGGCCATACCTCAAGTCCTGTGTTCAGTTTTGGGCCCTCACTGCAAGAAAGACATTGAGGTGCTAGAGCATGTCCAGAGAAGGGAACAGAGCTGGGGAAGGGTCTGGAGCACAACTCTGATGGGGAGCAGCTGAGGGAGCTGGAGGTGTTTATCCTGGATAAAAGGAGGCTCAGGAGAGACCATAGCACTCTCTACAATTTCCTGAAAGGACTTTGGAGCCAGGTGGGGTCAGGACCTTTTCCCAGGTAACAAGTGACAGGGCAAGAGGAAATGACCTCAGGTTGTGCCAGGGGTGGTTACATTGGATATCAGGAAACATTTCTCCACCAAAAGGTTTTTCAAGCACTGGAACAGGCTGCATGGGGAAATGATGGAATTGCCATCCCTAGAAATGTTCAAAAAATGTGCGTATATGGCACTTAGGGACATGGTTTACTGGTGAACATGGCAATGCTAGGTTAATAGTTGGACTAGATGATCTTAGAGATCTTCTCCAACCTGAACAATTCTATGGTTCTGTGATTCTAATAGAGATAATTCATATAGAAAGTCTTATCTTGACACTTTATTGAAGTTGTGAGTGATGGAAAGATGGACCTAGTATTGAAAACTATTGATCTGCTTTAATGATGAGAAATGTTTTCACTTCCATTGGATGGCTGTAGTAATTTTTAATCAGATAAAATGGACTATCAAGCTAATATACAGCTATGTGGGTCTCTTCCATTAACAAATACTATAAATATAGAAAATATATTCTTTCTACCACAAAATTAACTCAGCTATTCTCTGTGATAAGATGGCTCTTGGTCATGAGATTTGAATGCTCCTAGAGCATCTGTATGGAGAATGCAGCATTCAGAAATTGTCCCAAGATTTTTAACAAAGAAAGCAAACTTTAGATAATAGCATGTAAAACTTTAATGGGAGGTTTATTCTAGGAGAAAACTGAGAAATATTCAAATCATGTTGTTTTCTTTTGTCCAGCAAACTTGATTTTACTGTCAGTGTGTCTTAAAAATGGATGATTCTTCCTAAACGCCTTTAAAAATTTTATATGAAAAATGGCAAAGCTTAAGAAGGTATGTTAACAGCAGATTGCTATGAAGTGAATACACACAACAATTTGTTAAATGAGGTGTCAGTCTAGGTAGCTGAGTTTTAGAAAAAGACATAAATTCACTAATAAAATTTCCAGGTGAAAAAGTTTTCAAAGCCAGTATAACAATAACAAAATCCATGTCCTGTTTTCTTAGTAACAATAGGATCCAGAATATTATATTCTTCAATTGTTTATCTTTCTCAAATTTCAAACTGATCACATATTGCTGATGAGAGGCAATAATTTGATATCTTAAAAACATATTTATTGACTATAGCAGGTCAATTGTGGCATAGAAATTTTGTCTATATAGCAATAATAATGCACTCACATCTGTCTTTCAACAGGGGCGTACACTGGACATTCTATCAACATTGGCATTTTAAAAGCTTGTAAGATTGCTTCACTAAAAATTGCCCCATTCAAGTCACCAAATAAGAAGCTACAAAAATATACTACTAATAAAAAAAGATTATTCACCTTGCTATCATCTGAGGAAGTCAATTAACAGTTGGACCAAAGGAGTTTTGTATTGAAGTAATTAAATTTGAGGTTGTGTGACATGGCTGTCATTTCAGCAAGATCCTCTTACACTTCCCTGTGACTGATTTATTCAGACAATAGAAGCTGAATGAGCGTCGGCTTTCTGTTAAGATATTAAATTATTTTCTATCTGAGCAACTCTCAAATGATTTTACAGTGCTTTCTCTGCAACAGATCATATTTTCAATATTTCCATTAGAAATTTTAATTGAAATTTACTTTAAACTTTACTTAAAAATACCTAGTGGCACAAATTTTTCTGGTATTCTTTACTCTCTTCTGAAAAGTTTAGTAGCTGAAGCACCAGCTCTTGAGGAAAGTAAACAATTAAAAAAAAAAAAAAAGATTTTACTAGGTTTCTGTTCCATCAGACTTTTATTGCAAACAAAACAGTTTTTTTGAACCTCACACGAGAGTGCTGTGAAGAGAGGAAAAGATTGTGATGCTTATCACAGCGTCTCCAAACCAATCTCTAACACATTAAAAGAAGTAGAAGACATTGTTAACACCTTAGAAAATATTACACAGTTACATTGTTCATTGAACACCCTATTTAGTGATCCTTTGAGAAATACACTGGGCATTCTTAGGTGATGGTGACTAAGCTCTGTGCTCTTCGCTGTGAAAGGCAAGTTGAGCTCCCAGGTGCCTCAGTTCCCAACCATTTCTTGTCTGGAAGCCAAGACGAAATTTCCAATGAAACAGTCATTGATCCTTGTCATCCACTTACATATCTCTGGGAAATCAAAACTGTCAACTCCAGCTGTTCATGGATGCACAATGCAGTCAAAGCCCCAAGAAGTTTCTCCCTGAGTCCACAGCATATGCCTACAAATTCTTGCTGTTTGTTTGAAACAAGGGACAATAGCACAGAACTGCAAATTTGTAGCAAAGATAACAGTGGATTCAAGAGAGATGAACATCCATTTGAAAACAAGAAGAAAAAGGTCTAGGAGTCTGGACATTTTAAGCCAGTTTCTCCTTTCAGGTTCATCAGTATGAAACCATACTGGAGTTAATACAAACTTCACTGGTGTTAATACAAAAGTACAGTTCTCTCCAATTATTATGAACATAGGAATCACAGATGATAGGTGTAGTAAATACCTCAAGATGTCATGATGAACATTACCCACACGAAATTGAGATCTGTTGCATCAAATCGGGAGCACCTTTTTGCTTTTATAGTTTTTTTTTTAAAGTTGCAAGGCTTGAAATTGAATATATTTCCTTGGCATTGATTTCCAGTTGTTCTGTGCCTTGTTGACCCCAATCTCAATTTCCCTGCCTCCATTTCAGCTGCCTACTCACCGTTCTTCCCACAAATGACAAGACAAAGGGTTTATTCTCCTCTTCTTTATAACTAAACATTGACATTTGCAGATCAGTGTCTCCTGCCTCAATGTTTTTGATGTGCTGTCATCAGTCAGATTTTCCAGACCTCTGCTATTTCTCAGTACTCATCTTTGGGCTCTCTACAGTTGATCCATATCTTCCTAAAAAGCAACATCTAAACCCAGACTTCTTCAAGAAACAGCAGATAAAAAGAGGTTTACCAAACCAGGGAAAGCTCAGGAGGAGCTGAGGGAGATGCCAGGACCCTGAGGCTCATGAGACAGTGTCTGACAAGACCTGGATGGTCACGGAAATGTGGTGGAATGACTTGCACAACTGGAGTGCTGCACTGGATGGTTATAAACCCTTCAGAAGGGATAAAGGTATTTGCCAACCTAAATCAATCTGTGGTTCTATAGTTCTACGATTCTATATATATTTCAAGTATTCTGAATTGCATTCCCCACTTTTCAGGCTGGAGCTCCAACTGAAACAATTTGAATTATTATCCTGAGCTCCTATGTAGATGCATTACTGTATCTTGGTGTAGTTTGTAAATTTAATAAACTTATTCTCTACTTTTCATTCAGAAATGAAAATCTGAATCTTACCAGAAACTGAATAGATGATTGTGAAATCCTATTCTTCTCCTTAACCCTCTATTTTCTAATAATTTTAAAATGAAAATAAGCATATTTCTAAATAGTTCCAATAAGCAATTTATAATTAATTGATCAAAGTAGTATTTGACAGAAAATTTGCTTTTTCCGTATTATGTAGCTGCCTACAAATATTTTTGTATTGCGTCAAATTTCTATTGCAAATGTATCTCATCAGGTGTCTCTGCCCATAGGAGGGTGGTTGGAACCAGGTGATCTCAAAGGTCCCTTCCAACCCAAACCATTCTATGATTCTATAAATAGGCTTTCTGGATTTGAATCATAAAGCCCAACAAGGTCCCTATTGACAAATACATTTTCATATTTTACACATATTTTTGCATACTTAAAGTAACACTTTGCCTTCATGTATTACTTTCACTACTGCGTCAGCCACCACATAAAATAATATAATCATGTCTCTGCAGATGAGTGTACTAGTTTGAAAACAAACTAGTGGGAGACACCAAGTCAGAATAACAATTTAATAGGAAAACAAAAATAAAGGCAGAAAACACTGGTTCAAACTGACAGAGTCAAGATACAACCTGAGTCCCTGTTAATCAGGGTGGTGGTAGCAGTCTGATAGAATGGTGGCTGCAGTCCTCTGAAGCGGTGATCCTGTAGAAAAAGGGTCTGCTCTTCCTCAGGTCCAGTGGCAGCTGTGTAGCTCCTGTCCTCTGGAAATCCAGTGGAAAAGGGTTGTGTCTGGTGTTCAGAATCTCAGATTATATCCAGGATGGAATGCTTGGTTCCTCCCTCTGGGTGGGGCATCTCACAATGGGGTAATGAGTCATGAGGCCAAGTGTTGATTAGGCTCATTAACAGAAGATAGTCCGGAAGGAGTTATCTCTGAGTCATGTGGCAGGACAATGATGGGCCATTAACAGCAAGATAGTCTGGGGGGAGGAGGCAAGGAAACACTGCCCCACCTGATTTCAACAGCTCATGAGGATGGTAATAGAATACACTGCAACCCAGGACAATGAGAAAGCTGAGGAACCAAGAGATTTGTCTCAGTTCATAGGTGAAACAAGGATATTGCCTCTGTTTCCTGTAATGAAGCTTCAACCAGTATCTGTGCATAACTAACATAGTAAGAATTTCTGGGTATGCTTTTCCACAGTATTGTAATTTCTATTGACAAAAAAGATTTAAAGTTTAATTAACTTACCATTCAAAATTTTCTTATACTTTCTTTAGAATTAAAAAAAAAAAAAAAAGCAAAACAAAACACTTCCCAAAGACTCCTTCTACTTTTTTTTCCCTTTTTTTGGGGGATAAAATATTGTTAGCAAGCAGTTTTAAGTGTCTTCAGGAACCCCAAATATCTTGGCTAGTTTATGGTGCTTCTCTGATTTGTATAATATGGACATACAGTTTTTTATTTTACATGTTCATCTCTAACTATACCATATGGTCATTAAAGCAAGCCATACATGATTAGGACCCTGTTATCTCCATCTTCTCTTTTTGCTTTAGCTGTAGATATAGATTTATGCTCTACTTTTGTACATTCTGTATGAATATTTTGATGAGCCATGTAACTGTAGTTGTGTCAGTATTGCATTTCCTTATGGATTTATGCTCTGAAAAATTTGCATGCTAAGTATACCAGCGAGGCTATTGGGACTGAAAAAATAAAGTGAAGAAAATACTCAGTAGCATGATATGTTGCACTGGCTGGACTGAATATAGTTTCTTTGTCTGGCATATAGTAGCACTGGCTGAAACAAAGGAGTTCTCCTATTATCCTAAATAGAAAGCAAGTCAGAATGGAAAGAGTATTTTTTTCCTCTCTCAAAAGGGGAAGCACAGCTTGCTTCTTACTTCCTTGTGTAACATCTGTTTCCCTGGAGGCCTGTGTTTATTGAAACATGATGCTAACATAGTACTTCTGTCCTCTGGGACTATGCATGAAACCAAAACACTACTCTTCAACCCTGCCCTTGTGACCAGCACACTGACACTTTTGTCTTTGGTTTTGCTTATATCAGTCGCAATTCTCTGGGTGCCATCACACTCTTTTTTACCCTTGAAAACTAGACTGAAGAATGTTTCTTTCACATGTGTTCTGCAGTTGTAACTGCAAGGTGAGGAGAGGAGAGAATACAGCTTTTGTTCAAAATGCAACTATCAAGCTGAAACAACGACTGAATGGATGATCGCAGTTTCTCAACTAACAGATTTCTCTTGGCTTTATCTGATATATTTGTACTGAAGATTTTCTAGTTACTGAGATAACACATCGTAGACACATCAATGGTTTGGCCGAAGGAATTATATAATACGACTTACAAGCTGGGCATGTTTAATAGAACAAATG
The DNA here is from genome assembly GCF_009650955.1 of Corvus moneduloides. NCBI lineage: Eukaryota > Metazoa > Chordata > Aves > Passeriformes > Corvidae > Corvus > Corvus moneduloides. The sequence goes on along the minus strand of NC_045477.1, from coordinate 15,339,542 downwards.
AACTGGTCTTTCTGTTGAAATTGCATGGATGACATATAAACTCTGTATCCTGCTCTACTTCTCAGATTAAAGACAAATTTGATGAATTGGTTTGTGCTGGAACTGAGGAAAATCTTACATCACCTAAATTAAAAAGCGTTTAGAAATAAATTTCTGATTATTACATAAATATTAACAAGATTTAATTTGTCTTTTCTTCCGCCAACCCAGGAGCAGGAGAAGGAAATAAAAGCTTTTTGTAAAGTTGAATGTCCTTTTGAAGCCCTAGATAAAGAGATCTGACTCCAGAACTGCAAAAATCTTAAGGACTAAAATTTACTACTGTGTTACATATAATCCAGGAGCTTTAAAGTAGCAATTTTAATGCTGGAAATTACACCTCAGAAGCTTATGGTGTAGCCACCTAATCTCTACCTGCACTCCAAGGCATTTAATTTAGGTCAGTTTTTTCTCAATTAGTTTATTTTTATAAGCAGAAAGAGAAGAGGAATACTCTGACTGAAAAGACAGAGGAGGACCTGTCTTGGGTTCTGGAAGATACTTTGAAAACTTAATTGATTTACTTTAAAATAATACCATTGGGGTTTTTACTCTGTCCCTTATATGCTCCTAAATTCTCTGCTCCCTATACAGAGCAAATGAATACAGAACAGGATTCATTTTCTTTGTTTAGCTACTGGAGTAAGTTCCAAGAGATTTTGACACCACCTACCGCTCCCTTTGAAGGCAGTTAAGAAAGCAGGTGCTGACCATTTCTCAAATCTTGGTGCTTTAGAATACAAAGTAAGCCCAAATTGACTAGCATTATTAGAGGACAAAAATAGGACATATTGTGGTTTTCTGTACTTCTTACATCCTTTGTTGCTGACAATACTTCTGGTGTCCTGTACATGGAGGGAGGATTTGAGTTTGTATATGAAAAGAATTTAAAGTACACTAACTGCTCTTTTTCCTGTGCAAACTGCATATTAGCTTTCTTTGGCATGTTTTTCCTTACTTCTTTTTGCTGGTCCCTGGAGCAGGAATGTTTGGATTGCTAGCCAGCCCTCTGGGCAAAGCTCACTGCTTTCCAAACAGGAATCTGCCTTAGCACACACCAACTTTTTCCAGTTCCTGCTTTCACATGAATAATAACTACTAGGCATTTGTGACTCTTTTCTGTTCCTCTGAAGCCTACTCAGTGCCAAGGTCCTTGATGTGCTGTTGCTGGAATAAGCCCAAGCTGCAGTGTATTGCAGTGCTCTCCAGCTGGTGTCTGATAAGCCTGGCCCAACATCACTGCAGCCTAAGCTGCCTGCTGCCTAAGCTGTTTTCTGCCACCATGGAATATTAAGCGTATCTGCTGTCCAGCAGAAATGGCTATACAGGAGTCGAGATCTTGTCAAGAAGTTGGGCAGATGTGGTATTTTATGCTTCGTGTAATGTTTTAATGGAACCCATATGACTTCTCTCAGGGTTCTTTTTATCCGCTGTCCTGCTTGGTGGCTTACAGGTTTATATTATTCTGTAAACTGTAATTATCATGCTTTCATCTGCATGTCCCTGAAACTTTTTAAGACTCCTTCTGCTGTCTGTAAAGTGAAGAAAGAGAACATATTTATTCAACTGCCAACAGCATTTCATTTATTGGTGACGAGTCTTTATTAGAAGGCTGAAATATTTTGTGAATAAAGGCCTGATCTGAAACTCTGAAAAATATTTTGCATTACCTAGGTCAGCCACAGACTTGCTCTGTGACCCAGGGCTTCACATTTACTTTTTGGTGTCTCTGAAGAATTGAAACAGTGCTTCCTTTCCTCAAGTTGGTGTTAAGAGGATATAAAACTATATTTATGTGGATTGAGAAAGCATGACAAAAGGGAAGAGATGGAAGAAGAGAAAGGAAGAAAGGACATCTATTCATGGCCCCACAGGATGCTGGTATGGTGTGTTTCCTTATATGCAGAAGTAATTTTTAAACAAATCTTTCTTGTTCTTCGCAGGGTACAGTTGTATCCTTTCTACGAAGTAGAGGACAAAGATTTAATAAGACTCTTCCTTTCTTCCCAATAGTGGTTGAAATATTTTCAGAATTACCTGCATTTTTTGTGCCGATTAAATATTTAATCCCACACTCATTCAAGTAATTTAAAAAATGCTTGCAAGTGAGACTAACAGTTCTTTAAAAACATCAGCTATATATAGCAAAGTACATATCACTAGTCTTGATTAGGTTTTTTTTCCTGTAAGTGAGGTAATCATGCCTTGGCTTTTTACTTATACCATACAAAAGTTGAGTTTGACTGTCAGAGTGTTTGTTCTTCTACAGCAAATTACCTTCAAGTGTATGTATATGTCTGAGGAGGAGCTCCAAATTAGAATGATTAATGACAAATCCCCATGTATGCTTCTAGCCTGCAGATTTCAGATTTGCTGTCTCAGGGATATGGGGTGCCTTCTTGTGTAACATGCGCTGGAACATTCACAGGATTTCTTCCAGGAACATGTCCTGGTACCAGCAGCTGGTGAAAAGACTGAACAAAAGGTCAAGATTTAGCTCTGCAAATGTCCTCCAAATTTTGTAAACCTTATTCCAATGAGAAATGTTGGTGAATAAAATAAATCTAGCCACAAATATTCTAAAAAATTTTTATCTATTCTGAGTGTGGCAGGACATCCCCTCTACCACAGAAGAGCTTATCTGCTCTGTCCATCAGCTGGTGGATAGCTCCAGACATTCTCCCCCCGACATGAATTGATGAGATAACCCAGGCCAGCTTATTTGACTAGTAAGTTGTCACTGGCTAGTTAGTTATTTTTCTCTCTCGTGCCAGGGGTAGAATTCCCAATAAACAACTGGGTGTGAGAACAGATGTGCGGAGATAAACTGGAATTCCTGACTGAGAGACACTACTTTACAAACTATAAGAGCTACACAAACTTTTGCAGAGGCAGAGACCTCCTAGACACACCCTGGAAATGTGTAGGACTTCTCCCAGGGAGTTTGGATACTTTCCCTGGGAATTGAGTGAACTCCATTATCAATTTGGTGGTAAGTTACATTGAATCCTAATCTACACTATTTCTTTGCTAGCTATAATATAGGTACCTTTATCGTGCACTGTATTTTATCTACTAGTAGTTCTTTTTAGTTTATCCTGTGTAGTAAGTAGTCTGTTTAAAGTCTTATGTCTGTTAATTTTATGTCTATTCAATAAATAATTCACTTTGTAATCGACCTAATTGGCCATTATTAAGAACTTGTGAGCAAGAGCTATCTCGGGTGCAAGCCACCTCAGAGCTACTGCCAGAAATCTGAGTCAAAGGCAGGACCTGTCCAAGGGTAGCCTCTCATTTGTAACACTGACAAAATGTATTTTTCATACATTCCCCTAAGTATCTACAGTCAGATCAGACTGGTTCATCTTTGTGTAAGTTCTGTACAGTCCTTCATGGAATAAGAATGCACATTTGTGCAAGAGCTGTAATATCGCATTTGCTCTCTGTATCTCTCCAGCTGCAAGAATTGCAAGCCTACACCTTCTGGCAAAGCTCCAACCCAGTACTGAGCTATATGCTATTCCCAGTGTATCCCCAAGCATTTGCGGTGCATACAATGCAGAAAAGGACATCTGGGGCACTCAAGGAAGTTCCAGAACATGAATACAGATAGGAATCTTCTCCTGTGTAATGGTGATGTACTTCCAAAATGTTAAAAGTCACAGCCTTTTCAATGTGATTGCTTCTAGAAAGCATTTTCTTTCACAAAGGAAATAGAATAAAAGTTATTGTATTGCTTGCCCTATTAACTGGAGGTTCCACAAATCAGAAGACTCATTAAGGAAAAAAGCAACTTCATCCTGCTGCTGTTTGTCTCTTGCACATTCAAGTGAATAGTTGCTCCTAAAATCAATATCAATTACCCATGTTAAACATTTTTGCTTCTACTGTAAGCATCTTAGCTGTGATTTTAGCAGTAAAAGTGAGGATCTTCTATGGATAGGGTAATTTGCATCAGAGCAGAAGACTGTTTGGGGTTTATTATTTGAATAACTGTGTTTGGGCACTGGAACTTTGCACAGTGGTGGTAGTGATGGTTGAAAAGTGGATCTTGTCTTTCGCTTGAAGGATTTTAGACGTTTATTGGTATCCCTACTGTAAAAGCCTAACAATAAGAGAAAAGCTTCAAAAATGCTTCAACATTATGACTGCTCAACACCTGAAAGGCTTTGAAAGTGCTTCGCCATTATGTCTGCTTATCATAATCACTTTTGAACACCTGCAAACTATGTGTGGTATGGGCCGTGAGTAGCCCGCCTTGAGGCCCATAAAAAGGAAGGCAAAACTGGTGCAAAATATGGAGGGGAAAGTGAAGGGCAGAATCCCTGACCTCTGCCTTCCACCCTGCTGCCACCACCACTGCCTACTGCGACACACTCTGAGACCTCCGGGAGCTGACACCGCCTGCCTGGGGAGAAGCCCCTGAACCTGCACCCCTGCACCAAAACTCCAAGTGAGTTGTGGAACCCTGTCACAAATGAAATAAATGGCTTTCGCATCAACAAAGAATAATTAATTAAGTTTATGTTAATTCTGTTTGTGAAGTTTGAGGCAAACCTCTTTTATTTTCTGTTCCCCTTTTCAAGTTTCATACCCCCACTCCAAGTTCTACTTCAAACTTTAAATTTCATTTAAATTTTATAATAATGTTCAGGATAAGAGTTACCTACTGGTTAAATGTGTTTGTTAATGTTAAGACTTTAAAATGGTGTTTTAAAACTATATCTCTTTTAATAAATCCTTAAAAATCAAGTCAGGAGAAGATCTGGAAGTGCTTGCCCTAGAGCTAAATTTAACCACCTACCGTTAGGACTGCAGGTAACTCCACGGCAACCATGAATTTCAAAGAGCAGCCTTCCCGCCAAAGACCCAGATGATGTCACCAAAGGAGGGGGAGCCCAGAAATCAAAACCCTGACAACTGGCAAGCTATTGGATGGAGAATACAACCAATGAAGTGTCCTAATACTTCACTCCTAGACCCGAGCCAACTCGAGAGACTTTTATTAGGACCCTACCAATCATTCCAGACCTTGAGGGCAGGGCAATGGGAGGAATTGGGAGGGGCCAAGGGAGTATAAAACTCCATGCACAAGAAGAGAAAGGGGTGCTCCTGCACAGGACAGCCTGGCAGCACCCTGCGCAGAAGGTTTTTATCTTGAGTAAATAGCCGGATTGGCTTTAAGGGTCTCCAGTCATTGCTACCCGGGGCAACTGAATTGGAATACAGAAATTTGGCCTATTGGTGAAATAAATAATATTATAAAAATTCTAAATTGAGTGTGGCCTCATTCCTGACAAACCCCTACCCTGCTCCTGCATCCCGTGGCGAGAGCACCGTGAGTGGACCAAGGCTCAGCTGCAGGGACCAGGCACCGTGCCTGCATCATGGAGGAAGGGCCACTGCATTCCAACTAAACTACTCCAGACATTGGAGGAGGCAGATAAGACACTTCAAACAGCAGAAAAAAACCCTAAAAACTGCTCCATTCCCCCCACCCCGTCTCAGCAGCAACAAAGGTAGCACAGTGTGGTGGTGACCTATCCTATTCTTCTTAAAGTAACCTTGGCTTTTTCTAACTTATCTCTACTTTTCTCTTTCTTTCTCTTTGCCTCTGTTACCATTAAATAAAAATACATCAATTTTTTGGCATCAACATTTAATCTTGTTTGGTTTTAATCTTGTTTGGAACCTTCAAAGTTCTTTCCATTTTATACACAGAGACTTAGCTTTCTTTGCTCTTTTGAGTTTAAACTGGATCATAACACCTGTTAGGTTACATCTGCCCATTTATTTCTGTTTATTGACTTTAAATTACAAGATTTTAAATTTAAAATCTCATCAAACATATATATTTATACTGTATGCACTATCTTCATGGATTAAAAGCGCAGGATGCAGCCACCTGCTCATTTATACCTGGGAATGAGCAAGTGCTGCACTGGAGTTATGGTCACTAATGCTTTCCGTGTTCAGGGGACACTCTCAGGGTCAGAGAGTGACAGGATCTAGGATGCAGCTCAGGAAGGTACTCCACAAAAGTAACATGTCCATCCTACTAACTGACATGCCAAATTGCTACTGGTTTACAAGCTTTGGGGAATTGACTGTCCACTTTTTCTGGAATGCTTGTATAACAAATAAAAGCCCTTTGATGTTAGTTTTGCTTTACTGAACAACTCTATGTATCTCCTTAGAAATAACCTTGGACTTGAGGGCTGAGGTCTTGGACCTAAGTGCTAACTCACGATTATCCCTTCTGTGAAATGAATAGCACTTCCCTTGGCACACTTGATGTGTGATTATAGGCAGACTCAAATTCTAGGGCCAGTTCTGTTCAGTGTATTTATCAATTGTTATAAATAAAGTATGTAATTCGTGCTATTATGTATAAAACTGGAATGTAATCAGACCCTACAGAGGCCAAGTTTCAAAATCCCTTCACCAGCCTGGCTGAGAGGAAAGATTTCACAACACTAAAAGAAGTTGTCTCACAATAAGTGAGGATTCCACCTAGGTGGGGTTGGATCTTATCACCAGGACATTTGTACCATGACGACTTGATCACCACACTCTGATATCTACATCACATCTGATAAGGAATCGGACATTCCGAGAACTAAAAATAACTGTTCCAAGAACCAGAGATGGCCCATCCATCAGCAGAAATAGCCCACTCATCACCCAGGATGGACAATTCATCAGACCCTGGAAAGGCTTTGTGCAGCCCAACTCCGGGACAAGAAAACTTCATGAATATGAGAAGAATAGAGTTAATTCGGACTCTACCCAAAAACTGTATAAGAAGGGACCAGCCGAAGCAGCAGACGTGAACTTGGGAGGTCTGGTGCGATAGAGATTAGATCTATACGTGTTCATCCAGCTCCGACCCTGGGCTTGGGTCTGCTTTTCTCGATCGTGGCTTTTGACACCTGTATTTTGGTCGCATAATAAATGTCATTTCTTTATAAATTTTGATTGGGCAATTTTGTTTATAATATCAATTATCTCAATGCTGGAGTTGAATTCACCATTAGCAGGTTTGCTGTTGATACCAACCTGGGAGGTGCTCTTGGGTCTCCTGGGAGACCAGAGGCCTTGCAGAGGGGTCTAGATAGATTTGAGCATTCAGCAAACATTAATGGGATGAGTTCAACAAGACAAAATGCCAAATTCTGGATCTGGGAAGTAGATGCGGATCATCATAGAGTACATCATAGAGTACTGCCAGGTGCAATTACAAACTGTGGAGGAGTGGCTGGAGGGAAGCCCTGCAGAAAGGGATCTGGGAATGCTGGTTGGCAGCAGGCTCAGTCTGAGCCAGCCATGTGTGTCCAGGCAGCCCAGAGGGCAAACCTCATTCTGGGGGCATCAAACACCGCATCACCAGCTGTCAAAGGATGTAATTATCCTGCTGTATTCAGCCTTGGTGTAGCCTCACCTTGAGTTCATGTGCAGTTCTGGGCCCTGCAATATAAGAGGGATGTGAAATTCCTTAAATGCATCCAGAGGAGGGCAACAAACCTGGTGAAAGAGCTGGAAGGAGCTGCATCCCATGAAGAACATCTGAGGACTCTGGGCATGTCCAGTTTGGCGAGAAAGAGGTTGAGGGGTGACCTCATTGCTCTCTACAGGTTCCTGAGGAGGGAAGTGAAGAAAGAAAGTGCTGAGTTCTTTGCCCTGAGATCCAGTGATGGGATGTGATAATGATGGTGGTTCAAAGATGCTCCAGGGAAGGTTCAGACTGGACATCAGGAAGCATTTCTTTACCGAGAAAGTGGTCAAATACTGAAGCAGATTTCCTGGAGAGGTGGTCAATGCCCCAGGACTGTTAGTGTTTAAAAGAGGCATTTATACAATGCCTTTAATAACATGTTTTAACTTTAGGTCAGCCCTGAGGTGATCAGGCAGTTGGGCTGGGTGACTGCTGTAGGGTTCTTTCAAGTGAAATTATTCTATTCTATTCTATTCTATTCTATTCTATTCTAATTCTCTTTCTGGTCACAGAATGCATAGGTTAATGACCATCCCAACAGTCAGTTCTGACAGTTTGCCTTCAATAGGAACAAAAGAGACTTCAATCATATGGATGTGAGCTGTGCTATGCCTTATGGAGCCTTATGACTTCAGATGCAGGGAAATGTCCCTCGGCCATTCTAACAAGGACTATAGATACAGCCTTGAGGTTGAAATGAAAGAAAGAAAATAAAAGAAAAATCATGGCTCTGCATGTCAACCAGGTTAGCAGCTAATAAATTGAAAGCAGGCAAAATTAAATTATAAGGATCCAGAGAGAAAATAATAGATATGAAGAGCACATAAAGATCTCCAACTAGAAAGAATAGTAAACATGAAGTATAGATTGAAATAATATTAAATTGACCTGCCATGTAACAAGTGTAAAAATGAATTGCAGCAGTTGTTGGTCCCATGTGTTTGGTACTTCAAATGAGTATTGGTTTACTGTCTAAGTATTAATCAATTAACTAGTGATAGCAGATAAGATTCAGTAATACACAAAGTAGGAAAACAAAGTTTTATCTCCTGAACATTTAATAAAGGGTACATTATATGCCCTCATAAAAATAGGGTGAAAAGTAAAAAATGGTAAAAAATTATAGAGACAGAATTTTTGGTGGGGAGCAGATAAAATTATTTTACTTAGATAATCACAAACCTACGTTTTTTTATGTCAACATTGTCTTCCTTTATAAATTTTACTAAACTTCAAAATGAAGTGTTTGCCCATAAGAATTTGATTTACATGTTGAATTTCAGCTGAAACTTTCCTTCCAATAAATTTACACTCAATAAAACAAAATATCTCTCATAATTTTATAGACAAATATTCATTTTAATAATGTCATTTTTTAAAGAGAAATTGTTTGGCCTAAAACTTCCTGGCCAACTCAGATAAAACTCCTTGATTCAGTGGTACTGAACACTCAGTTTTAGCCAGTCAAGACCAAATTAAGTCTCTTAACAAGAGGCTTGACCAGAATACCACATATTCTTAGTGTTGGCTAGACTTAGACTTTCTAAAACGTCACACTTTTCCCATGATATCTAAATGATATCTGCTTTAAATCTTGGTCAGTCTCAGAGGTAACTTGCAATCTTGCAGACATTTTGAAATTTATAAGGATTCATTCCTTTTTTTCTTTTTTGTTAGTCAAAACTATAGTAGAGTCTAATTATATTTAGGAAGAGCTGAGATTTTAGGTCATTGAAATGAAATGGACTTAGCCAGGTTGTTTCTTTGCATTGAGCTCTTGACAGAAACAAATTGACTTTGAACATAAGTATATCTTTTCCACTCTATTTTTAAGCCAACCCTATGGACCTTAAGTGAGAATCTTGCCTTTATTCTCTCTTGTTTTGGCAACAGAAAACATACAAGCAAAAGGAGTAAGTCCAGTTGAAACTGTTTGCTAGGGCACCTACAGCCAGACAGCTCATCACAAGACCTTTAAAATTCAAGTAGCCATATTTATGTGTACTTAATATTTATACAAGTAATCCTGTATTGCGTAACAGAGAAAATGGTCAGAAAACTTTTGCATGGTACATATTCTAAATTTACTGTAGCTTGAACCCACTCCGCTTCTAGTTTTGTTAGTGAATTGGAGGAAGAATTGTGTATATAACTGTCTAGAGCTATTTTAGAATTTGATATTTGAGATGGATTCAGTCTTTACAAATAAAATACCACAGAGAAATTGGAATGAAGCTCGGCACACCTATGCATATCTATTTACTTGGAGTAAACAGCACATTCTTGTGCCTCAAAACCCCTTGATAACCTTGTTTATTGCTCTGCTTGGTCATTTGATGAAAATAAACACTTCTGCAATTGCTCCTTGCTGAGATAGCTAGTAGCTGTTATAATTGAAGCTGTGGGCAGGAGGAATGGATGAAGCATTTGGTCCCTTATCTCTCATAAGTGTCTGGAAATCAAAGATTCTTACTATATTTAAAGGGCCTCACAGACTGTCCCTGGGCATTTGGATCAAAATAAATATATGCTATGAAGGAGAATTTTTTCTATTAAAAGTTATATCTCCATGATAGAAAACCTGTAACTGGGGTATGTTGATATAACCTCAAGTTTCCACATTTTTCTCTACTCTCAGTCTGTCTGTGAAGTATTTGCACTGCAGATGTAGATCTTCTGGATATATTGTGCTATATGTACAGTGCTTCTTTGTTGAGGACTTTCAAAAGTGTCTCTGTGCAATTTTGGAATTTACTAACAGCAAGCAATGATGGAGAGTAAAGCAACATCTACACTTATGACCTGTTCTCTATATTTCCTACATGGTGGTCTTGGGGAAATATAATTAAGGTCTGCTTTTAGTCTAGAAAAAGGGGTGGAACTTCTCTGGCTCTTCTGGAAGGACTCTGAAGAGTGGTGCCAGCAGGTTAAGGGAGATGAACCTGCCCCTCTGCCCAGCCCTGGTGAGGCACATCTGGAGTGCTGTGTCCAGTTTTGGGCTCCTCAGGACAAGAGACATGGAGCTCCTGGAGTGGCTCCAGTGGAGTTACAGAAATGATGAAGGGTGTGGAGCATGTCTCATGTAAGGAAAGGCTGAGGGAGCTGGGATTGTTCAAGCTTGAGAAGAGAACACTGAGAGGGGACCTCATCAAGAAGAAAAAGGAAACAACCAGCCAACCAAATAAATATCAGTAAGTAATATGCTAAAACATAGGTGTACTTTCCCACTGAATTTGGCTGGAAAAAGCGATATGCTTCCAATAATGGAAAAGATTAAAAGTCCCTTTCTTTTGTAGCTTTCTCTTTTCTTTGTTTCCTGACTAGAATCTAGTTGGACTTCCTCAAAGCATACTCAAATTGTGAATTTTATTTCAAATGTGTTTTCAGAAGCTATGAAATAGTGTATCTACAATAATTATTTTGTATTACAGGGAGAGGAAGGTAATTTCTGGAAGCAGCTCCTGTTCAATATTTAAACTACTGTGACTGTTGAACTACTCTGTCATTTGAACCTGTGGTATTTGAAATAGGAACCCAGAGCAGTGTTAACATACCTACCACCAAGAATTCCCTGTTCACTCCTAAGAAATTCAGTACAAGGTTTGAAATTAAGTTTCATTTGAAATGTTCTTTGTGCCTTTTTACCTCAGTAAAGGACGTACTGGTTCATAAACTATTTCTCTGTAAAATGTTGTTAGGTATCTGTAGTGAATTTAGCAATACCTATTATCCTCACTCAAGCATAAAACCTGAAAAATGTAAGAGTCTTGGGGTTTAGGATTTTTCCTTTTTTTCTTTCTCTTAGGGAATTTTCTCTCATTTTGTTGCTAAGAAACAGTAACGACTGGTACTTGAGAGAGACAAAAGAAGTAACCACAGAGAAGGGGGAGGAATGCAGCTGGCTTTACTATCATAGCTGAGGGATGGGCAAAGATATTGTGAATTTGGGCTGGAGGAAGGGGTTGGGCGCAGCTCCTCTCTCTCTCTTGCTCTCTTTGCATATGGAGGAGGAAAAGGTTGTGGGAAGAATTCACCACCACTGCGGGGTTCTGTCTCCTGCCGCTTTCTTCTACTGTGAGTGGAACTCTGCTCGTAAGAGCGGCCATTGCACTGGGACCTTACTAACACCCTACCTCACCATCTGCTCAGGTGCCTCAGGGGAAACCCTGGGATTCACAAGCCCCTTCCCCCTCCAAGGCAGCCTCTCCCTGCCGTGTTTGGGAGCTGGGCTGCCACTGCCCAGCTCCTGCTGTTTCTTTGCCAGGTTTTTTGCTACACTGTAGCCCTGCATCCACTGCCTAGCAGGACGCCCTGTTGGTCCAGCTACAGCTGCTGAGTTTCTGATACATCTCGTCTACCACTCTGGGATTTTTGCTCATCCCTGCTGTTCCAGCTTGCTGCTTCCAAGGTCCCTGCTACAGCTCCTTTTGCTGTCCAGAGGGGGCACTGGGATCAGCTGCCCTGCGGGTTTGTAAAGGCAGCCCCTTTTCCATCCCTTCCACCGGCTGTGCCGCCATTACCCACGTGCAGAGAAACGGCCAAGCTCGCGGCACAGCGCCCCCTGCAGGCGCGGGGAACCATCGCACCCGCCCTGCCCGGCCGGGAGCCACCAGCGCCCCTGCCGGCTGTGAGCGGAACTGCACCGAAGGGGAAAGGGCCCGACAGCTGAGAGAGGCTGGCACTGGGTTCCTGGTTCTGTTTGTTGTTGCTGCCGTTGTTGTTGTTTGTTTGCCTTGCTATACATACACGTACTAGTAAAGAACTGTTGTTCCTTTTCCCATATCTTTGGCTGAAAGCCCCTTAATATCAAAGTTATAATAATTTGGAGGGAAGGAGGTCATGTTCTCCATTCCAAGGGAGGTTCCTGCCTTCCTTGGCAGACACCTGCCTTTCAAACCAACACAGATTTAAGAGTGGTATTTTTAGCAAGGTTTTTAAAATTCATGTAGCTATTATTATCTGCTGTTCCAAAGGGTTGAAATGCCTGCAAAGAGTTGCAATATATAGATTTTTATTTTTCATTAATATTCGTTGTGTAGGTGTTGAAAATTTCATGTGTAAAGGTTTTCGAAGTGTTTGAGAACAAATTTTTTTTAGATCCTACTAGGAAATTTTCCCTACAGTGTAAGGGAGGAAAAAAAAAATCCTATTAAAAAAGTACAACTGTGGATATTGTAAACTATCACAAATAACCTTCAGAAGTGCTTACAACACTTTAGAATGAGGCAAAGCTTCACCAGGTAAACATGAGAGCAGGAAAGTTTGAAATGAGATTTCGATTTGTTCTCTAAGTGGCTGCACTCTAAATTCCTGATAAAACTGTTAGTTATGTTTGCTGAGTTTTTCTTCTCCAGTCTCTTGTGCTGTTCAGTGAGGCAAATGTTCCCTACATATTTTATAAGAATAGCTCAAAACCTCCTCTACCCATTTTAATGTTGAAATTACAGCTAATCTACATATAGATTAAAAGATAACAGACAATGATACATCCAAAATGGTCAAATTTTGCTTTTGTCTTGATTCAATCAAGTTTTGGGTTCCTGCTTGTACTGCATCCCAAGGGTGTCATTCTCCAACTTAATTTCTGCCTTTTTTTCATGCTCTAATTTTCAATACTAGAGTATAGAAAAATGTAAACATGGTATTAGTTTTTGGCAACAGAAAATAATTACTGGATGTATCATTAGTCGTGTAGAAAAGTAGTAGAAAATGATAGATGGTGGTACTACAAAAATAAGGCTGCTGGTTTGCTGTTTTTGTAGTCTGGGGTTGGCGTTGGGTTGCTGTTATTGTTGTTGTTTGGTTGGGTTTTTTGTTAATTTGTTTGTTTGTTTCCCCACAGAAATGACTGAAATATGGGATTGAGATAGTTAAGAAAACTTTCAAATGGCTGGTTTATCTTCTGGTTGCAGTCTAGCTATGACTATGAAATATAGTTAAAAAAGACTGATTCATGAATCAGACAAGAGCATTTGTGCCACTCCCAGTCTTCCATAGAGATAAATAAACTAAACTAAAAATAAACTAAAATAAGCTATTCTCTACCTTTTCTGCAATGAGGAAGGCTTTGACTATGTGATCTCCTTAATCCCATAAGAAATGCACCACTCTCTTGGGACATGTCATGTTTTGCTCAGGTTCAACACAATTATTTCCATGGTCCTTCTGCAGCTGTTAAGATTTGATACTCAATCATCCAACACGTGTCAGGAGTCAAATTTGATATCTTGGAAGTGACTTAAAAAGCAAACTTACAGATAGTGCAAAATATCTAGGTCTAGTCACCAACAGGACAATTTAAAAGTCCTGAGAGAATAGATTTCTCATTTATGGATTTTGCGTTTTTAGAAAAAAATCCTTATGAACCGTATGCCTATATATTTTAAATATATATATTTAAGTGAGCTGAAGGACCATTTCATATCTCTGGTGCACAAAAGAAAAGCCTGGCATGGAAATAGCAGTCTGCATTCTTTATCCAGAGAAATAAAAAATATGGGAGGAAGGCACTGAAATATGCTTGTCTGAAGTACTGTGGTGCCTCATAGACATTGCAAAACACTTGCCACAGGGCTGTGCTCTCCCTTTGAGGCTGAATTTCTCTGTCATGAGGTAGGGACAACACACCCGCAACACACACGTGGTTATAGATGAAATGGTTTTTGTTATACGAAAGTCATGGAAAGGAGCTTAAATATCCAGTTCCAACTCCCCTGCCATGGGCAGGGACACCTTCCACTAGATCAGGTTGCTTTAATGCCCCATTCAGTTTAGTGTCTCCCCACCCTGAGAGTAAAGAATTTCTTTTTAATATCCAGTCTTAACCTACCCTCTTTCAGTTTAATATCATTACCTCCTGTCCTATCATTACATGCTGCTGGAAAAAGTTCCTCTCCAGTTCTCGTAGCCCCTGTGAGGCTTCTAGAAGGTCTCCCCAGAGACTTCTCCACGCTGAACAGCCTCAATTCTCAGGCTGTCTTCCTAGGAGAGGTGCTCCAGCCCTCTGGTTGTCTTTCTAGCCCTGCTCTAGTCTTTCTCCAGCAGATCCATGTCCTTATGTTGGGTTCCTCAGACCTGGACTCAGTAGTCCAGATGGGTATCATGACAGCAGACCAGAGGGGCAGAATCACATTCCTCAGCATGCTGGTCACACTGCTTTTGATGCAGCCCAGTATTATGGTTGACTTTCAGGGCTGTAAGCACACATTGCTGGGTCATGTTGAGTTTTTCTTTCACCAACACCCCCAAGTTCTTTCCCTTAGGGCTGCTTGGGTAGAACAAAAAAATACAAGGCCTCATGTGAGAGACAGACAATTAAAGAAGTCTATTCTAAAACCAATAATTCCTAAATAATAACATGATCTATTATCATGTCATATAATAGATAACATAATACAATAAATAGTAAACAATAAAATAAGATTCCTAAATGATACTTTATTTAATTTATCATAATGTGATCTATCTGTAACTTTGCAGCCAGATCTCACCTACTCCCAAACAGAGCCCAAACTCTTCCCGAGGTCCACACACATATTGTATAACTAATATTTTACTTCACTGCAGAAAAGCCAGGATCAGCTATTTGAAAGAACAGAACCTGTAAAATCAACTATGGGAGTGTAGCTGAATATTTGCTAGGTGTTCATGTCTGACTTGGGCATTTTGGGTCTAGACCTGGACGGGAGCACAGCCTGGGCCATTAGCTGCAGACTGCAACAAGCAGAAAGCAGGGGGGGCACCCAAGATGTGACTCCAGCCCCAGAGGAAACAGGGCTGATGCTCCTCTGTTTGTGTCTTACAAGTACAGATCATCTCAGTGTCACAGTGAGAGATCCTCTAAGGAGCATCAGTGTTAAGACATGCAGCAACACCTGCAGTTTTCATAAGTGTTCCAGTCAGGGGCCTGGCATAGGCAGGTTTGTCTCAAACTCTGTAAAACAAAGCAAGATTATTTAGAATTACTTGCAATTATTAGAACATACAATTTATTTTCTACTATGTAAAACACAGGTTGTTAACATTTCATCTAAACACAATCTACGTTAATATTTCTTGCCCCGTCTCTAGTCTCAGGCACACATCAGCATTTTAGTAATAAAGTCCAAGGGCCAGGTGTATTGCTTTGCCATAGAATGTGGGTTTTCTTGCACCTCCAACAAAATTTCTATTTTTTTGTGGGTCATAGTGTGTCCTGAGTTGCAGTATATTCTATTACCATCCTCATGAACTGTTGAAATCAGGTGGAGCAGTGTTTCCTTGCCTCCTCCCCCCAGACTATCTTGCTGTTAATGGCCCATCATTGTCCTGTTGCATGACTCATAGATAACTCCCTCCAGACTATCTTCTGTTAATGAGCCTAATCAACACTCCGCCTCATGACTCATTATCCCATTGTGAGATGCTCCACCCAGAGGGAGGAACCAAGCATTCCATCCTGGATATAATCTGAGATTCTGAACACCAGACAACCTTTCCACTGGATTTCCAGAGGACAGGAGCTACACAGCCACCACTGGACCTTCTGAGGAAGAGCATACCCTTTTTCTACCGGATCATGAGGAATGCAGCCACCATTCTATCAGACTGCTACCACCACCCTGCCTAACAGGGACTCAGGTTGTATCTTTACTCTGTCAGTTTGAACCAGTGTTTTCTTTTAGTTTTTCCTTTTCTTTAACTTCCCCATTAAATTGTTATTCTGACTTGGTGCCTCCCACTGGTTTGTTTTCAAACTAGTACATAGTGCAACAAAATAATGCTAGTAAAAGGGAGGGCTCCCCCCTTTATTTTTTTTTTTTAATTGTCTTGGCATGGATGCTGCACAGCAGCTCATGCAAAACTCTTTAGGAGGAGAAGGAGACTACCCGAGCCCTGGGAAGAGTTGTGTCTCACCAATGATAAAATTACACTAAAATTTGAATGTTCCTTTTTTTAAGCTCTATTTTGCCCTTGATATTCTAATTTGGAATGCATAAGCAATCACATGTGTACTCTTTTTAGCTTGATTTTGTGGATTTCCTGCCAACGTCTTAGGTTAAGAGCAGTTCATGAAGCAGTGAATGAGAAATACAGGTCTAGTAGCAAACAGAATGCAATTAAGATTGATTGATTGATTGACCCTTTTCAATGCTTCTTAAATGCTATGTGGCCATGCTCCAGTCTCTCCATCTCCCTGTACATCTATTTCCTAATAGAAGAAACAGACCCTAATTTTGTCGTCTTTCCTTCTTGTTTATACAGTTAGTAAGCTGCTTATGGCTCACACTGTGATTCTCTGATGCTGAACAGAATTCACTTCTGATCCCATTAGGACACCTGGGTACCACTCACACACAGTAGCGTGTGTCACTTGCAAGATGAAGTGCGTCGTTTTCCAGTCTAGCCTGGTAGTAGGTGGCATAACAAAGAAAAATGGCCATACTCTCCAGGAAATGGTTTCTAGCACTAGCATAGAAGATGACAAGTAATCCAGACAGGCATTAGTATGGGCAGTCTGTAAGTGATGGACAGGAGTGAAGTTTCAGTAGTGCCGTAACAATTTTATGAAAGCCATTACGATGCATCATGGTGTTGATCTGCATTGAAAAACTCAGCAAGATTCTCTAAAAGAATGGCATTGCTATATTTTTATTCACATTGCTGACAAATAGTTCTACTATACTTCCTGAATTTATCCTTTGTCTTTTTACTAGTGATTATGGATAGAGAATGATGATTTTTGTGCATCTTCAACAATGATTTTGGGGGTTTAATGCCAATAGATATTGTGAAATCACAGTCCTTTGAAACTGCCCCTGTTCTCTTCAATGTTATAAGGATTTTGTCCTGTGCTAAGAATGCAAGTGGGAAATCTCTTGGTAATTCAGACTGGTTAGTCGTTCAGGGGTAGATCCACATAAAATATAAAGTAGAATGAATTGGATTTGATTACATCCGGTAGGTAGAAACTCAAAGCCTCTCTTTTGCTGTTGACTCTCATTCCAGCATTTTGAAAAATTACAGTTCACTTCATGTCCAATATATTTTTTGGTCATTATGTTTCTTGAGGGAGGACAGGGAGGAAGTTAATGGCTTCAGGCCAAATCCATGCAACTGAAAGCTGCACTCTCACAGGTATTCACACTTTGCCTGAACTGCTTAGACTGGAGCATAGTGAAGTTCAACAATGTCCAACAAAACCTCAAAGTTAAAGAAAAATTGGTGTTTCTTTGACCAATGTAACAGATCAAAGCTCAGCTATTTACAATGATACCTGAGAGATAAATATATGTTCAGGTGGTTAAATCTGGCTTGCAAATGAATAGGTATTTAACATGAAATTCAATGCAGCATCTTGAACCTAGCATTAGGAGAACAAAAAAAATATTTGGAGCTACTTAAAATTAAAATTGCATATCATCATTTAATTTCCTAATTTAAGGAAAAAAGTGAGAATTTGCTCATGCAGAGGATGAGGACGGCATTTGCTAAGGCTTATATCCTCATGGTTGTGGTATTCGAGAGAGAAAACACAGTAAATAAATTAGGTTTTTTATTATAGGATCTGTGTTCTATGGAGTTTAGGTGAGTTGAGTGAAAATTCTACCTTCTAATGTTTATAACAACATTTATGTACTTGTTTGATTGTTTTCCTCCCTTCAGCTTGCCCCACCCAAACTCAGGAAATATCCTTTGGCTGTTGAGACATGCACATTTAGACATAGTGAGAAAGATATTTCAGAATACCTCATTAGCCAGGGGTAGCACATTGCTGTACTGCCTTGGAAGAAAATCAGTAAAAGACACAGCAGTGTAAGTCACAGTACATTTACTTAGTGTCTATTAACTCCAGAGAGAGCATTACTTCTAGTAGCAAATAATTTCTTCCTCCATGTTTATTCATTTCTAGTATCTGACATGATACAAGGAAAGTAATTTTTTGCATATTTCTCCGTGTCATTTCTTTATTTCCCTCCAGTGCAAAGGGAAGAACAGGGGTGAATCCAAAGAGATTTCTCTACATATCTTCTGTCCTATATTATGCCTTGCAGATAACCAAACCAGCAAGGAATTGAAAGCCTTCTATATTTCTTTACTCCCCAGTGTCCCTGGAAGACAAGAGACAATCTTGCCTTTAAAAGATAATACTGTATGCATTTTCTAAATCACCTAGAGGATTCCAAAGCAGGCATGTACTGGAGATTAATGCAGAATTAAAAGCTCTAGAATGTCTCAAGTTCTTTACGCTAAGAAGTCAAAGTTTAAATCAAGCCCTAAGGATCTTGTTTCTAGTTGTGGCTATAGAATTTTTAAAGGAAGAGTTATACTGAAAAACCAGTAGATGATTCCTTTCAGTACTTAAAGCTTGGTTTACTGCACTTTTAACACAGTACCTGTCATGTATTTTCATTTTACAGTACAAGAGCTGCAACATAACCGAATATCAGTAAATCCCAGGGGGTTTGTGAGCATACATTACTTTTACAATATTGTATTTTTAATCTATGATATTTTTCTTTTTCTCTAATTCTTTTCTCACAGAGGACTGTATACTGCTACTCATAATAAATAATTGTGCAGTGCTTAAAAATAAGAGTGTAGGCATTCAGCTAATTATTACATCTTGAATACTTTAGAACTCATTAGTTGTAAACAGTCCTGTGGAGCAAAGTTAAAAGAAGTATTTTATTGACTGATGTCCAGGTGACAGCACTGGAGAACTATTTCTATGCATAAAGAAAATATAAGATGATGTCTCAGTTTAAGAGTAATACATTATTCTTTTTATTGTCACAGGAAAAACAGTTCTTCCCTTCTCACCCATTGCATCAAATTTTTTATGCATTCAAATGATTTTGAAAGTCTTGAGCTAGCTTTTCTTCCTGCTGCTATTATACAGGTTACTGTCTCTAGCTAACACCTTTCTTTATTGGTAAACGGTGAAAAAGAATCATAAAATCTAGCAGGAGTATGGCACTATGTGATCTCCTCGCTGAGTTTAAGCACTTTGCAATGAGGCTGTTTAAAACTTTGAGTGGCAGCACAATATCTTTGTTGCACCAGATAATGATCTGGGCTTGAACAGACAGACCATGAACAGAACTGTTTGCTTCCTTTCCATAAGTTTGGCAGGTTCTTTGTAGGGGATTAGCTGGAAGTCAGAAACACAATGTCTTGGGGTGACTTTACACACACTTTACATGATTTTGCAGATACAAGCACTACAACTCCCTGACAGTTACAAATAACAAATAAAAACTTTCTACCTCAGGATATTAACCTTAGTTTTTGCACATGAAATGAGAAGTGATCTATGACTCTGCATTCCTAAAATTTGATCTCAGCAGTACTCTGGGAGGGAAAGCATCACACAAATATATCTTCCATGGGAAACATTAAACTTTTTTCTCCCCTTTAAGGCCAAACTCCTTATTTCAAGAATGCTCCCTTGTTCTTCTAACACTCTTTCCGAAGGAGTAATCTTGGGCTAAAATCATGATTCATTATATAAGCCTCTTTCCTTTGGACAGTCAGAATAACCACATGCACAATGATCTTGATGGCATGTCTTTTCTTTAATAAAGTCATTATAATTTTATTGTAAGTTAACTTCAAATAACACAATCAAACAAAGTAAAGATTTGTTTAACTGGGACAGCAGATGCAAAGGTTGAAGTAATAACTCTGTCGTCAGGTCAAATGTTGTGGTGGTGATACCTGGAGTAGAAGACGGATGGACGTACTAGTGTGTCCTATCCACGCTGACCTGTGTTAAATTTGTTTCTGTTCTCATTTACAAGATTTGTTTCAGTTTGTCTAGGATGAATGCTAATAATGTGTTTAACTCTTTAGTCTGATGCTGGCTGCAGAGTGAATAGAGAAATAGATACATACCTCTCTGAGGAAAAAAAAGAAAGACCTGTGTAGACCACTATTTCATCATTCTGCTACATTATGGGAGCAACAGTTCAAACTACTGCATGTTTCTCACACTTTATACCAGTGCCTTGTAATGTAAAGAGAAGATACATTGTGTTTTTCTAGTGAGGAGAAAATATTCACCTAGAAAGGATATTCAGAATTAGCAATGCAAGAAAAAAAAAGACCTCCAAGCAAAGATTTTTGGAGGATCTGCAAGTATTTCTCTCATTATGCCAACCTGGTTATTTGTCAAGGTTACAATGCTGCTTTCTAGTGTAGGTAGAAGCCTTGTCTTTCTCTGGTTTCATTTTCTGGCAATTCTATCAAGTAATCTAGTGATCCCAACACTGGAGACAGAGAACTAGATCACAAGAACTATTGACATAATCCAGTAGGGCATACATATCTGCACACTTCCTATGGATTCATGCCTTTGAAGCAATAAATTTCCATCATTTTTTATGCATCTAGATATTCATACTTGAAGTTTGTGTGATACAAATTCTTTGAAAATTTTAAGTAGAGTATCTTATGGGCACAGTATTTTGAGACATATAAGTGCATTCTTTAAGTCCTCACAATACCAAGGTGAAATGAAAGGATTCTCTCAGGTTTTTGTCCTGTCAAAACCAGTTTTTGCTACATTTTATCAAGAATTTCTACCAGAATCTCTGAACCCATTTTTTTTGTTATCTGCTGAGCCTTTATTTCATGTTTGGATGGTCTTTTCTTATATGATACTAGCATACCTTCTTCAGTAGATATCCAGCCTCACTGCTGTTAAGGTGATCTTGTACTCTTCTAATCATCATGCAACAACACTGCACTTCCTTTTCAAGTTCAGGTTGCTTTGATCCTTTTACAGGGACTGGTCTTTGGTACATTATGCTTGTGACTTAGAACTCTGTCCTGAAAATCAACCTGAGAACATGGGATACCAGAATGGGCTTCAACTCTTCAGCTAGTACTTCTTTCTCTATCTGATACAAAAATAGTAGCATTTACACTGAAAGTATCTCCTTCGCAAAGAAATTACCTTTGCAGGTAAATTTGTGCTCCAAATTTTAGTAGGGCTTACAGCCATTGGAAAGTGAGTTGGCTTTTGGATGTGGGGTTTTTTTTGGTTTGTTGGGGGATTTTTTTATTTCTTTTCCTGTTTGTTTGTTTTTGTGGGTTTTATTTTCTGGGGGGGGGGATTGTTTAATGGAGTTTTTTTTTGTTTGTTTGGTTGGTTTTCTTCTTTCTATTTTTTAAAAATTTTATTTTGTTAATCACCTAACATCCTTAATATCTTAATCCTTGTATTGTACAAAACAATTTTTTGTTACCCTGTACCCTGTGGAAGAATTAATAGTCATTAAAACACTTAAACAAGGGCTTTTTTCAATGACTTTGACTTCCTTCAAAACACAGATTCTTTTTAGGCTCAGTAATTCATACACTCAGTATTCAAGACACTCTCTTTTTTTTCCCTAACCTTTTTTCCCCTTTGCTTCTCTCTTGAGTTAAACCTGTGGATAAAGGTCTCACAGGTTTCTTTGTCACCTCCTGAGTCTAATTAGGGGAGTGAATGTATTTCTTTTCATCTGCCAGTTTCAACAGCAGCTGTTTCCAAAATTTCTTCCAGAGGCCATGTACAACCCTTTCCTTTACTGAAGTGAAAATCAAAGAATGTTATGCAAATAGATGACCTGGTCTCTTATTATGTGAACAACCCATAATATCAATACTTATTGATATCTATTCAAAATTTTTGTATTGGACAATGTGACTATGGGATGTTACAATGCAGAGAGGTTCAACTTTTTACCTAAAAACCTTATGAAATGCTTACCCTGATGCCTTTGTGGGAAATGATAAATGCCATCAAATAGGATGACATAGAAAAAAATGCAACTGATTTTCTATTAAAAACACATACCTCATTTCTCTTTTGTATATCTCTAACCCTTTATATGGTTTTAATTATTTAATTATGCCAGGTGATGCAGTATTCTGTAGTCCACAGATGCTGTGACCTATATTTCTATATTTATGCTGGTTGACTGAGGGCAAGTGACCCATTTAAGAGATAGAAAACAAATGGGGAAAAAAATCCTTTAAGAAAATCTTTCCATTGAAGTATTTTGTAGCACCTTTACTTCATGATTAATGTCAAGTTCAGAAGTGATTACATTAACATACCCTAAAAGAAACTCATATCTCTATATTATATACATAAATGGCTTCTAGCACAGATCTTCAGGTAAAGCAATTTAGACATCATTTAGTTCACTTATTCAAACTGAAGGGAGAATTTGAAAATATTTTCCTGAAGCTTTTCCTGTTACCACACCAGTTTCTAGATTTGTCTCTACCTTTGGTGGCCTGCCCATTGTAGGTTAATTAGTTTTGTGTAAAAATGATGAGAAAAGAGGTTTTTACTTTACATCTGTCCAGTAGCTTGGACTTAAAAGTCTCACAGAAAGATATTTGTGCTGCTGTGTGACCCCATGAGGGCAAAACCTCTTATAGAAGCTCTGATTTCAGCTTTAGGGACAAACCCGGCAAAGGTTTTAAGTATTGTAACCTATTCCATCATCAAATTACATTTTAATAAACAGCATTTTCTGTGTTGGAATGCTTTTCAGCTAATTATCTGAAAGGGCTTTACAATATGAATTTGGGTCTCAGTTCTTGTGATCTCAAGAAACCTTTGGTGGTTGTGACAATGTTGGGTTTATGGTTGGATGAGATGATCTTAAGGGTCTTTTCCAACCTAAATAAGATTCTAAGAAATATTTTGTCTTGTTGGAAAATGGTTTCCTAAATTAACTGAAAAATAAAGAATTTCCTACTTTTTAAAATTTAAAAAAAAATTTTAAACTGAAAAATGAAAATCCCCAAACTTCTAAAAAGGTGATTATGAAACATAAAAACAATAAAGAAAAAAGTGTTGCTTTGAAGATTTGAAATACAGATAGTGCAGATTTCCCTCTTCTCCTTTTGGAGGCATTGAGGGCAATTAGCAGCCTTCCCAAGTTTAATTTTCAAAGAGATTTCACAGCACTAAAATGCTTCTAAAAGAAATGTATTATAGAGCATGAAAAGCTCATGATCAGCAGTAGCTGGGTTTCCCGAATAGACTAATTTTTTCCATAACATAATACCTCTTGCTGACCAAAGACTGCAAAGTGATTAAGTGACTTACATATATACGTGAGGCTGAACACTGTTTGATCAGTTAACAGAAGTTAACTTTTTCTGCTTCTGATTTTTTTTTTTGTGATCCATTACAAGGTTTTCTGATATATGTGAAGTCGAGTTCAATGTGTGGCATTGCCATGTCTGTGAAAGGGTAGTCTTTTGCAGAAACACACAGCAAGTGCACACACAGATAAGTGAGAGACCATCATTTCTAAATACATGCTTGTATAAGAATCTAAAAGAAAACAGCATGATAGACAGGCCTAATCACTCAAAGCAAAAATCCTCTGTACTGCAACGAGTTGGGATTTCACAAGGTACCAGTGTAAGAGAATTTCCTGTAATAAATTGGGTGCCTGGTTACCATGTTGCAGTCATCTTTTCTTTCATGAAGCAAAGGAGCAACTCGCTGAGAGGCTGCACAGAAACAGATGTGCTCCTAGGAGAACCTACACGCTTCTCTATTTCTTGCCATGAACTGTTGAAATGTCCAAGTGCCACAAAGAGTGTTCTTAAAATGTTTGATGTAGGCAGCAGCTCAAGACCTGAAGTACTACAGCCACAGTCCTGCAAAACCTGAGTGCACTAGTGCTAGCCTAGTTCTTCACTGTCCTCACAGCCTAGTTCTCCAGAGACGCTCACCCTGATCCAGCTCATTTTGCATTTCCACCAAAACTACTGCCATGCAGGCTACCTCAGGAACAGCCCTGAACTGTCTCAGTGAGCTTTTCAAAAGGGGCTTAAGGTACTTTGGTTCCTTGAGGAGGAACAAAGGAGAACTCTTCTCAGGAGGTTGAACAACAAACCTTTACTTGCTAATTTTAGAGCATTAATGTTTAATAAGATACTTGGCAAATTTTAAAGCAACATTCAGTTAAAATAAGGCATTTCACAAAGCATTGACTGAGGAAACTCTAAGTCATCCAATTTTAAGACACCCAGATTTCAAGAAGAGGAACTTAGGAGGAGGAAGAGAAGGAGAGAAAGAAAAGGACAGCGAAACATTAGTATTCGCAACTTGAATTGTAGTGCAATACCAACTACTGTACAATCAAAAACATTGAGCTGTGACCCCGTGTCTGTTTGTGCAACTGCTTTTATCTGCTCTGGTCTCCTGGGGCTCTCCCACCCAGGTGGGGCTTTGGGTGTACCAGTGGCTTGACCTGTTCTGGGCTGAATCAGAGGCTCCAGGGATTGGAGGTTGGAGCAGTGACCATCCCACTTTCTCAGAAGTTACCTCTCTTCTTCCCCCCTGCTTTAGTTGTTTAAAGCCAGCAATCATTTTCTCCAGTCTCTCACACCTTGCATATCTGTGCCACGCTTCTAAGCCTTTCTGGTTTCATTTGAACAGAGATGGTGGTAACAGAGTTTTGTGTAAGAAATGAAATTGCTATTCACATGCTGAAAACATTTTACTTAAAATTATTTGTATCTATGGTGCTAATGGTAAATAATTCATATATAAGTTTAGGGCAAGACTCTGACTGTAGTTTGGTCAGAGAGACCAGCTGAGTATCTCTGCACATGAAGAGTCAGCACATCCTTGGGTACATCATAACTATTTTCTTCTGCATTTTCTGCTGTTTGTGGCTGAGGTGCAGATATCTGCAGCAGTCTGGATGAAAAAAGTTGAAGAGATACTGCTATGCCCATCATTGCAGTTTAATTCTTTACACTTTTAGGAGGATAGATGTACTGTCTCCAGACCCTTCCACACACAGAACAGTGAAGGATGATGATAAACAGGAACTGTGCTTGAGAATGAAAGCATTATTCAGGAGGCAGAAATAGCTTCACATAGGCAGAAAAATAGTAAGTCTCCAAACACTAAAGGAAACATTTATCGTAAGTGGCTTCTGTTGATCCCCTTTTGATGCCCAAAAGTCCACAAGCTCACAGAGCTGAAATAATTATGTACTTTACTGCAAGTGATTCCTTCTTCATGTGCCTTAAATGGCAATTTGCATTCCGGCACTGTTTGAATGCTTCTAACAGCCATCCCTCTGCACAGTGCCTGGGCATTGCAGATGCCTCTGCCCTCTGCCTGGGTGGTTTCAGCCTTTTTTTAGCTTCCTTGATATTTAGGATCCTAGACACACTGAACTGCAGAGGAAAGCAAGGAACAATGCAGTGAGTTCACAGTTAAAATTAGCTGGAGTAGTCACAATTCATTTATATATTTTACATTTTTCTGGGTCTTCAGCTTCTTGGACCTACTGAAAGGTGATGCAACTAGATATATACTGGAGAATCCCACAACACCAAGGGAAGTAAGTATGCCAGAACTCCTCAGTCTGATCTTTGACAGAGAAGGACAGCTGATACATAATTTAAAGTCTGCGAAAGGGTAGAGATTAAAGATCTAGTTGAGAGAAAATGAATTTCTGTTTTTGGTGTGGAACTGGGCTCAGATATTAGATCTACCCTTTGCCTTGCAAGAAAGATACAAAGAAGAGATGAAGAGAGAGATGAAGAAGAGATATGGCTCTTCACCTATGGCTCTTCACTTACCCTAACTAATGTTCCTTCCTGCAGTTAGTATCCAAATCTCGGTAACTCTCTCAGCTGAGGTCACTGTGATAAAGATGTAAAAATGTGCAGAGTAAGAACAGGATTCCACTGTGAATTAGAATCCAGTATGCAAAGAAAGACCTTGCTTTACTCTTCTTGGCATAATGGAGTAGGAGCAATGTGTCTGTGCCACAGATCTTCCTTATGACTTACTCCATTGGACACTAAAAGTGAAGAACACTGTTGTTTCAAAATAGAATCATACTTACCAGTGACTACCAGTGTGACCCTGAGCAAGAACAAGCATTTTCCATTACATGTTCAGCTCCCAAAAGATTTCCCAGCCTCCCTCAATTATTAAAAATAAACCAAGACTCTGCTGTGTCTGAAAAGACTTTTCTAGAAACTGGAAAGTGTGGTTGGGTACAGAACCTTTGGTAAACTGAGGAGTGGCCATTGTGTGATGAAAATGTTTATCCAAAGAACAGAACACCACACATAGATATGACTAAAGCTAGATAGGCTTTCTTACTTTTTTTTTAAATGTGAAAAAAAGCAGTGCTTTTGAAGACAGTAGAGTGAAATACAACTTTACCCTGCTGACAATGTGCCCTTATGTGAACAGACTCTATTTAGCACACCATGGGTGTGTGTAAATTGAAGAACCCAGGAGCACTTTGCTGTTCTCAGAAGGGATCTGCATACTTGCTGTTTCTGGCTTCAGGATCAAACTTGTATGTGTACACGCACTGTTTCCTTCAGGAGAAAGGCAGGGTGCATGGGCCAGGCGAAAAGATTAATTTCTTCCAATGTTTATAGGGGTGTCTCATCTAGATAGTAAGAGTTCAGGATGCTGCATAGCAGGGACACCTTGTTATCACTGGTAGTGACCTCGACCTGCACTTTCTTTGGACCTTAGAAGTTACTGAAAAATTATGTTTTCTACAAATAAATCTACAATCTAAAATGATAGTGAAGCACTCCTGACATCACCCCTGCCAAAATTCCCCAATCCCAACTTTATTTTTTTGCCAAGATTGAGTTTATAAGGGAATATGAAATGTTAACTGCGTTGAGGTCCTGAGAAGCTTTCATAATAGGTTATGTATCTTCAAGTTTATAAACTCTGTATTCTTTGATTAAAGATGTTCTAGCCAACATATGTGCTTGAGTGGCTACACATCCATCATCATCTAGAAAGTCAGCAAGGCAATGTGCTTGAAGTGCTCTCACAGTAGGGGAAACATGCAAGGGTATCTTGGAATGACTGTCACAAGCACACCCTTCAGCAATAGAGAGAGCTCATGCTTTGCTGTTCCAGGTCACTCCTCCCCAGGAGTCACAACAGATGTTGTGTTACTCATTAGCTTAATAGAACTTTTGACAGGACACATTGTTCTTTGCATTGCCTTCTCTAGCTTTGGACAAGTAAACCAGTTTTTAGAAAAGGGAGCCCTGAAATCTTGCCAACAAGGCAAAACAGCTGCCACATTGATGAACAAACAACAAACCAAGTCAAATGTGTTCTATATTCTATACTGATATCAAATGACTACTGAGAAAACACGTGTATGACAGCCATGGTACTAAATTTTGCTAATTCATTCAGCAGACATGCTTTATTCTTTGTTGGTGGGGGGAATCTAGGTCTTGCAGCAAGACAAAAAGGCTGATGGAAGACAGGTGTATTGACAAAAGGACTCTCTGTATTCAGCCATTTAAAAATGTTTTCACATTTTGGAGGACAGAATCTTCAAACAGCTTCAGTGTTTATGGATAATTTACAGAGAAATGAAGCTAGATCATCAAACCAGAGAACAGAACTAATACTGAGAGTCTTCAAAGAAGTCATACAGTATAATAAGGAAATAAAAGCTTCAGATCCCTTCAAATATGAAGCAGGCACTAACGGTCACAGAAACTCACTTCCCAACTGCGTACACAAAATAGGTTTAAATATGAGCCAATAGTCCACTAAGACATACGGGTAAATTAAAAATATTTATTAATAGTTAAAGCACAATTAGAAATACATTATAAAATCAATTATAAGTAATACAATTCAGTATTTGGGCCAAAAAAGAATTTCTAATGATTTTTACTTTTCTACTTATTCCAAATAATGCAGACATATCTCACTGCAGTGAGTACAGGAAATGTTTTAACTTTCTAGGCATTAGTTTAGCGTTCCAAATCAGTGCAACTAATGACAGATTTTGCTATGACTCTAACTGGGAAAAAATTTTTTTGAGAAAATTACTTTTGCTGTTGTCATATGTTCCAGTTAGTTTGTTTTAAAAGCATTTCAGGGTCAAGCAGAAAAAGAAAGCTCTTTTCTGAAATCTTAATAAGCTTCTACCATAACAGAGAATTGGATTTTTCCCTTACGATCATCACTGACAATGCTCAATACATTTTAGTTGCAAGGGGACTAAATAGTATCTCTACCAAAGCTTTTCCTCTATACATGTGCTCAAAAGCAAATAAAATGATGTGACTGGTAAGCAGAAACAGTTGAAGCTGGTTTTTACGGTCCTTGTTTTTGCTGAAGCAGTGTGGAGGGGGCTGAGCAAACAATAACAGCATAGTTTATGCCTGGAATCCTCTTCAAAGTACAAAGAATTATTAGAGCATCTAATCTAAACACCTGCATGAGAAAAGCCCTAGAATTTCATAGAGTTATTTATTAAGCCCAGAATTTATTAAGGGGAATAGGATAGACCCTCATTAAGGGCTCATTCACATTAGTAGATATATGTATAATGAATCCAGTGTACCATGTATCAAATTATTTTGAGGAAGAAGTTTGGAAACTCTTTCCCCACCAACATGCATGCTGCTGAGAGCTGCTTCGCATTCAGGGGGAGTTGCTGTTGATGCACTCTGTAGATTTGGTAATTCTATTTTGTCATCTTCTGACTGCCTGCAATCCACAAGATATTGTGGTTTCTGAAGAAACTCTTATCAACATTATGGAAAACTAATTCACATAATTTTACTTCATTGCTTACATATAGATGGTGTATTTTCTACTAGACCAATGAAGTTGTAAGAGTAGGAGTAAAATATTTATACCAATATTGGGCAATAAAATGAAAAAAGATAACTTTGTAGATGTTTTGTAGATGGTTTCATGCATCTTTTCATTTTCATGTTTGTTTGCCTAGAAACCATAAGGTCAAGTACATTATTACTGTTTATATAAATGAATCTGCTAGGACTAATTCTTGAACATCTTCATGCTTGTCATTCTAGAAGTATCCTGAAAGTCATTAAATGGTTCATATAATGTGATACTGACAATCTGTGTGACACAGACCAGCTATAATACCTGTTGTCTCACAGACTGGTCAGGGTGGTTACCCTGTGCTGGCCTGACTGGGATGGAGTTAAATCTGTAGTAACTGTAAGGTATTTGATACCATACGACCTTGTGATTGACAATAAAAGCTGTAGTAGAGAACAGAGAGCATAGGTTTGAACATGGTTGGCTGATCTAACACTAACTAAGTAGAGATTTGCCTGTGGGGAGCAATTTGATTTAAATTAACAAGCTTACTTGTTTTTTGGCTTTTGCTGTTTGGTTTTGTATAGAAGCGTGGGGTTGTTAGGGCCATTGGGAGATCGCTGCTGTGTTCCCCAAAACCGTCTCGGGCGCGAGACTGCTCGGGTGCGTCAGTTCACACTAGCAAACTTCTCCTTTCAGCCCCGCGCAGATGTTAAACGCTGGTGACACACACACTCAAGCCAGATAACTCAATATTACCGGAGATAAGGAGCCGAGGAGGGCCCTCCGCATGGCGCGTTCCACAGACGAGGTTTATTCATCCTCCACAGAGGTGACCAAAAGCGAGAGAGCAAGGCATGTTCGTGCTCACATTTACATAGGGTCACAGAACCAGTGATCTGAGGGCATGGGGGTGGTACAAAGGCGGGACCAGGGAAGGGAACCAATGAGCAGAGGGAAGGGGCAGAGTGGGGGATCAGGTCAGGTAGGCAGCCCCACAGGCTGCTGGGAGAGGTAGTTTTCTTCAACCAGGGTCTGGGGGGTATGTAAGGTTATATTTCATCCGCAGGGAATTGTGGGAGAGGCTTTTCCTTTACTCACACAAAGGTGAGAGTGGTATCTCAAATATCTGAGTTTTTCTACAGCAGGCCTTTGCTATTTCAGGGCTCTCTGGCCCACTAGCTGGCTCAGCTGTTGACTCAGTGACTCCAACAGTTTTGGTTTTTTATTCCACCCCTCTCTTTTCATGTAATGAAATTTTTTAATTTTAATTTTTTTAATGCCTTTTTCTCGATCCATGAGTTTTCTTGCGTTTACACTTCCTGTTTTCTCCACCCATCTTGCTGGGGATGGGAGTAGAAGAGCAGTTGTGTGCACAGCTGCTGCCTGGGATAAAATCGCCACATATGTATAACATGAAAAAGATTGCTGGCAGGGTGTGTGTGTGTGTGCAAGAGAAAGGAAGAAAATACGAAATCTTGTCTTTCTGATGTAAAACTCAGAAGGAGTTCTAGTTCTGGAGGTAGTGAAATCTAAAAAACATGGCAAAAAAAGCACATTCCGTCCTTTTTTCTGCAAGAAAAATATATATTCAGTGCATTGCTGATCCCTTTGATCCCTAAGTCTCTTGAAGGTCTCTTCTTTACTATGGATTTTTTTCCACGGTATGGAAATGGTATTATTAGAATTCCCTTGAAATTTGGCAAAGTTATACAAGTGTATCCCTAAAATAGCCAAAATATGAATGTGTTCACCTTATGGTATCTTCCTTTCTTCTACTTCATTCAAATTCATATTATTAAAAGATGCTATATTTTCTTTTTTTTTTTTTTTTTTGGCTCCTGATGGGATGCACAATCCCATATATATTCTGATAAAAACCGTATTATATAGCCTTAATCTGAAATCTTTGCTATAAGATATTACACAAAATGCTGTGCATTTGTGCATAGTAGACACAATGCTTTCATTGTCAAAGAGAAATAATTCTTGGGACATTTAAAATACCCAAAAGTAAAACAGATCTAAATTCCTGGAAAACTGATTATTCCATGCTTACTTCCCTTGAGTTGTTTCCTAACCTTGGTGTTAAAATGCTGCTCAATATGGCAAAGGTATTGGAGCATCTGACCATATGATCATGATTTTGCAAAATTTTAATCATAGCACTTGTTCTATTTCAAAATACAGCAAACTCTGAATATAATGATTTCTCACTTGATCTAAATTGGAATTATATTGTGCCCTAGGATACTATTAATTTGAAAATACAGCTTCCTTCCTCTCTCCTCAAATCCTCTTATTGTACAGCTTGTTGAAGACGATCCCAACAAGCAGCAAATCTCACTTTTTCCTGGGTCCCCCAAGGCAAATTCGTGTCTGTGGAGTCCTTGAGGAGGGTCAGTGTTTGGCAGTCCATGGTGTTCTATGTTGTCCTGCTTTAGGGGGAATAGCTGCTCTCCGGATGCTGGCAGGATCTCAGCAAGGGATGCAGCCTTGTGCCAGGGCGAGGTACAGCCACGCAGCTGTTCCTGCTGGGATCCTCCAAGCAGGGAAGAACAGGCTGCCTTCTGCAAATACAGACAGCCACTGACAGGCTCAAGGTCAAAAGACACTGGGAGGCCCTGCTTTTCCCAGCTGGAATATCACTCTTGACATAGCACCTCTTTCCTATTATCAGATGCGAAATCAGGCTTTTCACGTGCCTCTTTTCCCCATCCGTGGGATGTACTGCAGCTGTTGTAGCTCCACATGCACTTCTTTTCCTCATTCCCTCATCTCACCACACACCTTTCACTGCGCAATGAATAAATGAGATTAATAGCAAATTAATTAGTTGTAAATGTTAGTGCTCGATTCCAAAAAGGCATCATTTTCAGCTTAGTTACTAAATCTTCTTTCATAAACAACTATGTTACATAATGAGATTATTAAGTTTATGTTCTGCTAGGTATCATATTTTATGGCATATGCACACACAAAATATAGATTTGGCTGCCATAAACCATGGAAATGCTTTTATTTTTATTAATCTTATGTGCATCTACATATTTGTTTTCTGGGATATGTGATATACCTCTGAACTGAAATTCAATGATGGCTCTCCAAAACAGATTTTAAAATTTGACTGAATATTGTGATATTTTGCTTTCCTTAAGAACAGAAAAATCAAAATATATACCTGGCAATATGTTGGTGTATCAGTACTACTTATATCAATCTTTGCTTGAAGAAGATGAAGATTCATGTGAGAAAAATGGTATAAGAAATAGTATGCAGTAGTCAAACTGTCTTGTTTAATTGCACATCTATTAGCATATTTTATAAACATCAAGACAAGGCTACAGATCTGCCAAAATGCAAGGTACAGCTTAAAGCTGTGGACTTATTGAAGTGTATTTTGAGACCCCCTCCAAGTCACATAGATAAAAGCATTATGCTCTCCAATAGTACTTCACAATGCATCTCTTCTTTGAGTGTGGTTTGAAATCATTAAGGACAATTAAGCAACATAACCACTCACAGCAACGTGATGTCAAATACATCCTTGACAAGACAGAAAATGTAGTGATGCTCGATATGTCAGGAAGATGAAAGTAAAACACAACACAGATTTGCATAAATTAAAATAAAAAGGTCATCCACTACAATCACAATTTGTAATGCAAACATGCCTACCTCTACAGAAAAACAATACCAATGCCCTAACCATTAGAACTTTACTGCTTTTTTCTTCCAGATTACTTGACTCATAGTCACAAAATTATCCTATTTATAGTATGGACGTGTATTCCACTGATCCCAATGGGATACTCTCATGAGCATGACAAATCACACCATTGTACTTACTCATTACAATTCTTAATTAACCAGGTTTTCATAATTTATCATTAATTAATGAAATTAATGAGAGTAAAACATTAAATGGCAATTAAAAATTCTATGTTATGATGGCCAAAATTCATAAAACGAAGGATATGAAACTGAAGTAGCAACAAATTAAACTGATAAATCAGATTAATATTACCTCACAGTGAAACATTTTATCTATATTAATTTCTGTTTCTCTGGAAGGTGATTTTATTATTGGCACAGAATATTAACTCTTCATAAAGATGTTATCAATCGGCTGATCACAATTCATTCTGATCAAAATATGATGCATTATATGGCACAATCGCAGGTATTTCTAAACAAAGAAATTTTGACAGATTCATTACTGAAACAGAAAGTCAAAGTTTCCATCTGGGTCATAATAATTCATAGAAAAACATTTTTTTTCAAATAGGGAAGTAAAAATGAAACCTTGCCCTGCAAAAGACAATGACATTGTTTGAATTCAGGTTTCCATGTATGCTTTTAAAGCAACATGACAAGAATGCCAGAAAACAGCATTGTGTTTTTCTCTTATATTTAATATATTTTTAAATGTTTCCCACCCCTGATGTTTCTTCCTCAGTTCTAATGTGAATCCCACCTACTTCCTCACATATAAAGGAGGCAAGGATCTGCCAATTCTATTTTCTTTTCCTTAGTTTTTAGTAATCATCTCTCATCTGGATAAACAAAGCGCTCCTAAGTGTTTAGGAGCAAAATCAGACCAGTCATTTAGTATTAGGAAACTAAAGCAAGATATTAAATACAAAATGAGCCACAAGAATGTCTCTTTCCTGGCTTGTCCACAAAGCTGGCTATGCCTTCCCTTACAAACATTACATTATTAAGGTTTTGCATGGTACATATGTTGAAGAGAAAGATATTACTTGGCTTATGCTTATATGTCATGCACGGCTCACCTGGATGTTCCACTTACTACTAAGGAGAACATCTGTGGGTATCTTGGGGTGACTTTATGATGTGTATCCGCTATCGCTGCTCTATGCCCAGAAGTTAATTTTGTGCCTTTCTGTGCCTTTAAACTGAGCCTGAGAGGGGGGAGAGGAAGAAAAACCGAGCAAACTTTTCAAAACAGTTGTTCAAGGACACAGATACACACTCCTCTGCATTCTGCTCCTGCTACAGTAGCAAGAGCGGAGGAAGCGCCCTTCTTGCTTTTCAGCCAACTTTTGGCTCCTTTCTCCGGAGAGTTGAACTTTGTTTTCCTGGGACTTCGGTTTTTCCCTTCTTCTCTTCTGGACTGTTTCAACATCAGAACACACCAGGAGAATTTCTCACTGAGGCCCCTGAGGTGGGCCTACATTGACCCAGCTCTGAGGAGGAGGAGAGAGACCACACCTACAGAAGGACTCTGAAATCTTCCCAGGTTTCTCTCCACAGCGAGAGGTTTTATTATTTAGCATTATTATCCTTTTCCTATGTGTTTGTTAAATAAATAGTTTTTTATCTCTTTCACTTTCCTCTGAGGAAAATTTCTTTTTTTCCTGAACCTGGTGGGGGAGGGGTGGTTGTAACCTGCGTTCTATCAGAGGATATTTTCCTCCAAATTTGTCCAAACCAGCACAGTTGGGGAAAAAAAATTTGGGAAACCCTGCCTCAGAAGAAATTGCTCAAGGTAAATACAATGCAATTCAGCAAAGGAAATATGCAAAATGTTATGCTTGACTTAGTGAAGTTGAAGGATGGAGTGACTGTTTTCAGCTGTTCTGTTGAAAAATGTCACTCAAACACTGTGGCTATAACCGTGGTAAATGCTCAAATGTGCTACTGTGTTGCTTTGAGTTAGTGTAGAATTGATGAGTTTAGCTGAGAAAAATAAGAGCCGGGCCCCTCACTTGTCTTGCGCCTGGCTCAAGCAAGTCCTCACAACTGAGTAATGTCTGGAGTGGAGACCTCATGGCCTGGCAGTGTTTCATTGAGGCACAGAACAGCACCTGTGCCTCTGTCCCAGACAATAGCCCACTCCCCTCACTGTGAGAAATACCTTGCTATACATCTGGTTCCTTAAGGAGATAAGGATGTGCACAGACCCTCTGATGAAGGTCAGAGGGTCTTTATGCTGCCTCAGTAAGTGAAGGAGTGTTTATTCTACCTCTTTTGTCAGCTACAAGTTCTGACCAAAGTTAACTGAGACTCTCGTTAAGCCCTATTTACAGAGTAACTTTCTCACCCTTTGAAATACAAATAAACATCAGATGTGATACAATTAGAACCAAAGTCCCAAATCCTACCTACAACATATGATTGCTCTATCCCGCTGGGAAGGGACAAAATTTATAGTATAAAAGAGAGGGTTTGAGGGCAGAAACAGTCAGAGGAGAAAGAAAAAAATGAGAGGGAAAAAAAGAGAGGGGAAAACCACCTCTGCCTGCTCAGGATCAGTTGATGAACTGTGTGCTCTCCTGAAGGGTTGCCTTAAGGTGAGCTTTGTGCCTCCAACGGTGTTGGAGCACAGCTGGGAATATTAATTTTTATGTCTGTCTATCTATCTATTTATCTATCTATCTTGCTAATAGATCTGTTTCTACACTTTCTGTCAAGACACATATTAACACTCTGTAGTTACATTTATCACCATCAATCCAGAACCTGGTTTCCTGCTGCTTCAATAAACCGTACTCTTTGTGTATCTGGTTTGTGTAAGTCCTTATGGAACATGACCAGACCTGTAGTACTGAACTGGTAAATTACACTATTTGTAAATTTGTGATGGTGAAAGTTCTTATTGGACTTGACCAGATTTCTAGTATTGAATTGGCAATAATCAGAAATTATGTCCAGCTGGACCTGCCCATCTGGTCTCTGAGGACCAGCTGGAATGCCAAGGGGTTTATTTTCTGCTAAATTTCCATACCTTTAACATAATGTTGAGCCACTGTGGGTGTCTATGAAAGCATTGGGATGCACAGTTTTCCTTGGTGATATCTTAGCAGCTGTACCATGTCCAGTTTTGTACACCTTCCTATCAGAAATACAAGGAACAGTGTGGGAGATGGAATTAGTAAACTACCTTTGAGAAAAAGTGGTAACTCTGTTTACTAAAGTGAAGATCACTAAAGACTTGGATATTGTACATAAAAGAACAGCAGAGTAATCTGTTAGCTGGGTTTCCTGGAATGGGAGAACTCAGGGAATGCACTGCACAGCAGAAGATACTCACATTTCTACTAAAAAGTACTAAAATAGATTCTTACAAGGGTTATCAGCTTTACAGGATTACTTAAGAACAGTTACACAAACAGCTTTTAGACATGGATTAGGTATAATTTGCCTTGCCTGGGGGTAGGTGCAGGGAGGGATTAGATCAGGTCTTGCCATTGCTACTGGCTCTACTTTTAATGATCTCTGAGAAGAAAAGCCCAGAGCCAAATGAATTAATGAAGAACCTCAATGTATGCCAGATGCTTGAGTCTCTTTTCTTTCTGCACTCTGTAAGTTTAAGTACACCTGGATATTTTGGAAATGAAATCCTCAAAGACCTTTAGGGATGCCTGGAGAGAAATAGTAGAAGGACCCATTAATGTAGCTGTATTTAGGAGATACAGTAACTGTGCAAGAAAGAAATAAAGAAAGACCACCCGTAGGAAGCTCAGTTATCAGTGAAATGGAAACTGCCAGTGCTTTAAGTGCTCCTCTGCAAGATGAGACTCAGGCTTTCCTGGAGATAAACAACTGAAAATATCAATGTAGCTCATGTATAGGAAAGTCTATTGGCCTCCAGTATGGACATGGTCATTCATTAGTAAAATGAAGCTAAACGAGGTTTAGTTAATTTTTGCAACAGAAGAGAAAAGCATATTAACTTCTAACCTCAGCTGTTTCGTCACAGCTTTCCTGAGCCTTTCGGCTTAAGCTTGTCTTGCAGACAAAACCAACTGAGAACAGAAAGATTGCTGGTGGTAGTGTGCCTGAGACAGCAAGGAAAGCTTGCTCTGAGGCATCTCCATTTGCTGGTTTCCATAGAGGATTATTTGTCAAGACAGGGGAAGAAGATTTTGGTCACAACATTTCTTTTATTGACATTAGTAGATTCAGGATTAATTACATTAACATATAAGCAAAACAGACTATGCTAAACTCCCCAAAATCAGTTGAAAAATAATTGCTTTTCTTTTTTTTTTGTTTTGGTTTTATTTTTTGTTTTGTTTTGTTTCCCCCATACATAATGTAGTAGTAATCCAGAAATGGAAAGAGAATAATAAAAGTAAAGATTGAGGTAATCCATCCGTTAATATGATTCATGCTAAAAAAAAGAGAAAAGCCTAACAGAGAAAAGAAGAAAATGAGAATTCCATTCTCTCATTATTAAAGCCTAACAGAGAAAAGGAGAAAATGAGAATTCCATTCTCTCATTATTTGTTATATTTTTTTCCCTCCCATGAAGTCCATTAAATTTTACTGCATTAATTTTGTTCAGAATAGTCATCAATATCAGCCTTCCTCTTTCAGTAAGGCATAAAAGCTACCCCAAAATGTACTAAAGGCCACTGAATTTAGGA
Source organism: Corvus moneduloides (assembly GCF_009650955.1). Classification (NCBI taxonomy): domain Eukaryota; kingdom Metazoa; phylum Chordata; class Aves; order Passeriformes; family Corvidae; genus Corvus; species Corvus moneduloides. The sequence continues at coordinate 15,302,005 of NC_045477.1, read as the reverse complement.
TTCTGCTTTAAATTAACTTCTAATGAAGCCTAGCATTTTTCAGTGATAACAGAGAGAATATGGGGATCTTAACCCAAAAATTAACCTTTGTGAATAACCCATGTGAATCATTCCAGTAGTCACGTTTAACTAAATATTAATGATACTTCTCTCCTTTTAAAACACTAGTGGGAAATAAATAGCTAATGGTTGGGGCACCTATATTTTGAATTTCCAGTACCACATTTCAAGGTATTTATTATATTTCATAACACATATGGACTGGGTATGCAATCTCAGCTGGTTTTTGCTGCAGTTGATTATCACTGTGCTTTATAATTCAGTATGGATAAACGTTTTTTATGTTGTCACTGCAGAATTTGTTTATTTTTTAATATTTTACACAAAAAGGTCTGATTTATTTAAAGCAAATTGCAATACAAACATTTATAGACAGAATAAATTATTTGTACTGCAGGGCACATAGTGCTTGAGAAGCTGAGCTTGTTAGTGGTGACCAGAGATCCCTACGGCTGGGAATACGATCCTGCAGATTTCTTTCTCTATTTTGTACCTACGAGTGAGAGGTGGGAATTACCATTGTACACTAAACAGGCGCTCTGCCATGTCTCCATTTTATGAATAGATCTACTACAATAAAACTCAGTTACATTGAGTAATTCCTACAGCACAGACCTGAAAGAGAAATATGTTAACTGTAATTCTTGAGAATTTGAATGAATTTCAATGGTTTCAAAATACAAAAGGTTGCTGCTTTTTGTTTTTTATTTCTTTGAATTTTTTTTCTTCTTTTTTCCATTCTCAATGCTTTGGTGCACTAGGGTTGATGTTTGGGGTTTTCAAAATCTTCATTGTCTTTTCTTGGTTTTAAATCTCATGCAAAACATATAATTTGAAAGATCTCATTGTTAAATTCCTGCAGAATTCTGACACGTCACATCTCTTTAGGGTCTTTCTCTCTTTCTCCTGGTATGTATTTAGTGACAAGAATTACAACACAGAAGGTGGAAATAAGAAAAGTAATCTTCAAATATTCACAGATGTTTCAGAATAGAGGTTCAAGAATTTAGAAAATTAAAATCCAAATGAAAATCAAAAGAAAAACCCTCTTTTTTTTTACATGATTTCTTTTTGGAAAATAAAATTTTTACTTCCTGGAAAAAAAAGAAGGTTTTTGTGAAAATTAATTTTTGCACAACACACCAACACATTTTTAGCCACCCATAAAGCTCCAAAGGCTCAATAGCAATGTATCTGGCTGCAAACACAAGAAACATTCTACTCCAGATGCCATTTTCTACAACACATATTTATAGATTTCCAGAATGAGTAAATGTATTCATGCTGAGAGCTTAAGCAAACTGTGCTGAAAATTATCTAGCAAAATGCAAAGACACAGAACAGGGGTCTCTGATTCCTAGCTTTCTTTTTGCAAATCACTGAGGAAAAGGCCACACACAGTTCAAAGACCCCTTGTCCACCATGGTCTCCATTCAAGAGTCAGATTTGCCACCTTTTTCCTCAACCACTCTTGTCTCCATTATTTCAGGGAAAGGGAGTTGTGCCAGTCCTGCCTGCCCTGGGCTTGGTATCAGCTGAGATGTCCCAGCAGCCACAGGATGGGTCAGAACAATGTGAAATACATCTTTGTCCATCGATCCCCTTGTGTACAAAGGATGGAATTTCCAATAGTCTCTCTGGCATATGAAAAGCTCCAGTAGACAGGGTCCCCTCCAAGCATTCCTGCATCAGGAAGTTCCTTATCAGGCTTTAAAGACACTCCTCCACGGCCATGGCTTCTGATGCCTGCTTTCCAGTGACGTCTTGGTGTTTTGTTTGTTTTTCTGTCATTCTTGGTTGCTTCTGCATAGGATGACTGATTGTGTAGTTGCTTTCATTGCATTGATAGAGAACAAAATCTGTGTTTGTATTTCTGCGGAGATTCACATGCACAAATAAAAATTTAAAACCAGTGAAAAAACAATGAAATAACAAGAACTTGAATAAGGAAAAAGCAATCACTCTCTAGGGAAAACATCTACCTACACAATGAGATCAGCTTTTCAAAGAGAAAGAATGGATTTATTTTTCTGTTAATCATAAATTAAAGTTAATTATAATCTAAAATATAAATTTTAGATTAGGTGTTACACAAAAATTCTTTACTGTGAGGGTGGTGAGGCCCTAGCCCAGGTTTCCTAGAGAAGTGGTGGCTGCCCCATCCATGGAAGTGTTCAAGGCCAGGTTGGATGGATATATGAGCAACCTGGTCTGGTGGAAGGTGTCTCTGCCCATGGAAGGGGGTGGAATGAGGGGATCTTTAAGGTCCCTTCTAACCCAGGCCATTCTATGATTTTACAATAAACAATTGAGAACAAGTATTCTGCAGGTTCTTTGCTGATAAATTTATAGATAAAGAAAAAATGTGTATGCAATCAACTCCTATTTCTCCACATTGCTGTGATAAATATGGATGTGGGCAGATTTGATTCACATTTTTGCAATGCTGGAGAAATATTGGCATATATACTAATGCTTATTTCAATGGTAAGTATGGAAACATAAGGCAGAAATTATATTTTTTATTATTTATTTTAATGACAAAAAGACAGAAAAAATGCAAAATTATTTTTAAAATCATTGCATCAAAATTGACATAGTTGCTTTTCATATAAATTGAAACATTATTTGCATCACTGTCTTTGTCAAAGCTTGTATCTCTCTGTGCAGTCGTTGACTATTGGTAAGCATGTTATTATTTTGAGAATTAATGTTTTGTCCAGAATATTGTCAGAAACTGAAATGGTTCATGCCTTAAACACTGTTATGAAGGAGTTTTGCCCATTATAGCAAAAACTGTATAAAGAAGCTACAACCACAGAAGCCCCTAGATAAGATAAAGGTGACACTATTGTTCAATCATCTCAGGTCTAGGGAGAAACAAACAAGGCTGAGGGAAAGGAATGCATCCAAAAGAAAGCCAAACACAGCAAAGAATCTTCCCTGGCTGGGTTTGGGGTGGGGGAGACCACAGCCCAGGCAGGCCAGGTTTGCACAGACTCCCCCTCAACTGAGGGGGGAGGAGGAGGTTTCAAATGTGTGGCTTAACCTCTGGTCAGAGGCAGTGAACACCCATCCTCCCCTTACACAAACTGGTGCAGGTGTGGAATCCCCAGCCCTGGGGAGGCCACATCCATGGGACATTCACATGGGAGGCAGCTGAGGGGGTGTCATAATCTATCAAAGACCCCCTGAAGTGCTCCCGAAACTTATTCCTGAAGCCTTGCACCACAGCATTGCATGTGATGCAAAGTGAAGCAACAGAGTCTGCTGCAAGAGATTGTGTCAAACTGCCCCCCCCCATCCCTCACCCTGGGGGAGGTACCTGGGTATTCCCACCAGGCCTGAGCATATATTAATCCATTGGATTCCATGCTTTTTTGGGGGGGGACCTTCACCACCAAGAAGACCAGCTGGAGAGGATCATCGGCCTGCCGGTGGGATCCATGGAGTGGTAATATTTTCTTTATTCTGTCTCTGTCACTCTCTTTCTGTCCCCCCACTTCTTTTCTATTTCTTTCTCTTCCTTTGTCTCTCCTTTTCTCTGTCTCACTCTCATATTTACTATCAAATAAACCCATACCATTGACTTTGGCATATGGTCTCAGTTGCACCTTAATTCGGGCAGAGGCATTTCTAATAACTTTAAAAACCAGACCGTAACAAGTATTTTGACCAACAGCGCTAAAATTATTCATTTTCCATTAAAATATGTCATTAGAAAATATGGATACAACCAAGGTTCTGAACATTTTATAAGTGATTAAAATCAAATAAATTCTTAAAATATTGTCTGGGTAGTAGCTTAAAACATTCTTCCAAGGTAAGAAGAAATCTAAAATATGCTACCAAGAAAGAATAAATATGGATGTTTGATACAAAAGGGGCCTCACCTAAATTGCAAATATTGCATATTCTCTTCTGAGCAGAGACATTTATGGTAAGCTTACCTACAACTGACCATAATGGATCTTGGGTGAAAGTTGTTCTTGAGGGCTTTTGTGACATGAATGTTAAGGAAATGATAATGCTATAGCTTTACAGACTCAAAAAGTAGTTTTCCAAGTCAAAATAATGATTATAGGAGTCCTTATTAAGTATGGTGGTTCATTCAAAAAATGTATTAAAAAAGATAGAAAATTAGAATATTCCATTAAGTTATACTGATTTATATTATGTGCATGTCAAGCCTCTTTCAGACATATGCAAAAGGAATTTTTCACAGAAAGCAAACTATTTTTACCTTGTGTTTTCATTTGCATTTCATTTAATCTTGAATGACTGTAGGTCAGCTTATTCAAATGTTCATGTTTTATTGAACCTGATTATAGACCACCCAAGAGAGCTGAGATGGATTCACATCCAGCCCTCCCTTACCTTGCCACTCCAGGAAACAGCTACACAGCTGCATGGCTTCATCTTCCTCTTCTCTGTCCCAGGCTGATTCTCTTCTCCTTTTCTTGGGCACATTAATGATATTTGTTTTGAAGAAAAGTGGAGAGGGGGAAAAAAAGACCATTAAGAGTGCTAGTTAATTAGAAACTCTTCTGTTTGCTATAAGTAAATGAATTCAGATATAGCCATTCTTTTTTTTCCACACGGAAGAGAGCATTGCTATTTGGGGAATAGAGTATAAAAGTAAAAGACCACGTTTGGCTTAAACGTGTATGTAAGATATTAACATTGGCTTTTAACCAGGAATTTTTATAATCCACCTGGAAGGTTAAGCTGCAATACTAATTTAGCTGTGGTCACAGGATTAAAACTGTTGAGATAGATTTGATGTAGGTGTAATTTAGGTATTTTTCCATTCATGGAACATCCTTAAATGCTCACCGTATTGGCCCAAATGTTTGGAGAGTGAATATATGTAAGGTAGATAAAATAAAGGATAAAAGGCCATTTAAGGATTTTTGCGTGCATGCGTTTGACATTTTCTCAGGCTCTTATTTATTGTAAAGACTAAAATATTAAGTTAGAAACACAAAAGGTGCTCCACAACAAAGTAAAACAAGTGTGACTCATCACTGTTTTCTGCATTGATAAAAGCACTTTTGAATTTAACAAATAATCATGATTTATAAATCATTATATTTTTCTGGATTAACTGTGACTACGTAAAAAAAGATTTTACAGTGACTAATCAGAGTAAAACCAACAAACAAACCAAAATAAACCCCAAATAATTAATGTTTGTAATTTATCCAAGCTAAATTAGTCTGACCAGAGCCCAATTTCTGGCTACATTTTTCATGGTGGGATTTTATTGACTGAATGCAGAGAGGAGGCATAATAGGAGCACAGGAAAGTTGGGATCTGCTGGGTGTGATATTTTTCTTAATAATCAGTAGGATCAAGTTGCAAGAAAAGTCCTGTTCTCTTTCTGCAGTTTCCTAATGGAAAGGACTGTTTGTTGTCACTGTAATGGCAAGGACCAGATCAGAGCCAGTTATACCAGTGAGTCCATTGCAAAATTCTTATCAACCCATCACAGCCACAGCCAACCTAAACTTTTGTAAAAACAGAGACATTTTCTGATAATGGCAGAATTGCTTTGCTGTAACTGCCAAAATATAGACAAAAAAATAAACTGTAGGCAAAGATTAATTTCAGCAATAGAAATGCATCCACAGCAAAGTTATAAATTGACAAGTATTTTTGTAATGGAAGAATCTATAATAGATGTCACTTTTTTCACCAAGTTTAATGATAATTCCAAGTAACAAATAGAAACAGATTAACTACCTTAAAATTCTCTTGACAATATCAATAGAAACGTTTTTTGCCCCTCAGTTTTTCCAAAATAAGTTTTGTGTTTGCCTTGCATATGCAATATATTTTATCATAGTGTCTACCACTATGTTGGGGCCCTCCTCCCCTGCCATGTGGTCCTGGGAGAGGGGCCCTGGGGGGGGAGACACGGGGTTTCCCTAGCCCCTGGTCAGCCTCGTTCCCCATTGGTTGTTTTGTGTTCCCCTGCGTGGGCAAGGACCCTTGGGTCCTGCTATTGCCGCAGTTCCTCGGCAGAGCTCTGGCCATGCGGCTGGAGAAATAAACATCTCTCTGAAACATCTATCAAGAATCGGTCCAATATATTCTTTTCCATGGGCCTCATTGTTTTATACATGTGTTGCAGTTTCCCCACTGTAACACCACTATATTTCAGAAAATGGTCACATCTGTTCTTCTAATCACCTGCACGTGCTGCACACTCTCCTTGTCATGTTGCATTTCTTCTTGCTCTGGTATTATAAAGATCAAAACTTAGTCTAGCAACTTACATTTATTACAGTGGCGTAATTCACGAGATCTAAGTTATTCTCTTTTTTAAATATTTGAAAATCTTAAAACTGCAAGAGAAGAGTCTTCATGCAGAAAGTGCAACTGCACCACCTTTTTTTTCCAAAGCCCACCAAGACCAGAGTTGTACCAATGGTAGTTATGAAGGCTCTTGCACTAACCTTAACTTTTTCTTTGCATCTTCATGTCATCTTTCATCTCCTACACAGTTGTATACATTTGAGAATTGTCCATTTTGTAATCAACACTGTGGGAGCCTGACCTGTACTTAGGGATTGTTGTGCTTTGTTTTACAGAGCACAAATAATGACTGAAATAAAACTGAATGCTAGACATTGCTTAGCCAAAAACCTGGGAGGTTATGGAGGAAGAACTTTTTCAAGCAAAACATGGAAATTCTTCTTCTTTCAGATGCTATTATTGACATGTGAGGGAGACACAAGAACTGACCCTTGCTATGTGCTTGTTTTACAGGTAAAAGTGGATTGACAACTTTAATCTTATTGTTATTTGTCCTTGTCATACAAATCCACTTTTGTGCCTTGCACACAATGTAGTGGCCATACACATGCTTAGCTTTATATACAGTCTATATGACAATATTTAATTCCATTTATAGCACAGTTGGATAAGTGGCATTATTTTTGATCACAAAAATACTGAGCCAATTCCTCAGGTATTGTAGGTAAACCCAGTGTTTTCAGCAGAAGAATATTGATATAGAACCTGACATATAGTTTACACTAAATGCTACATTCTTGTGTCATGTAAAAATGCCTAGTTTCACAGCTAAGCAGTGTTTCTTGCTACTATCTAATTTTCAAGGAAGGATATATCAAGCTCATGGCACTTTTGTGAAATACCTGCATTAAACCATATGCTAGACAAAACCACTCAGATTAATAGTTTATACAAGAGCTGACAGGACTTCTTGCCCTGGCTGGCACTCTCACAGTGTGAGCTCACTTTCTGGGGAAAACTCCCTGCCAAAATTCTCATAGAACTGGAAGGTGCAATTCAGCCACCCATAAAGTAGTTGTAGAGGGTGTAGCATGGGTCAAGCTTTCTGTGTCAGATCTGTCCCCTTGCTTAGCTAGATGCTCCCTTCAAATCAGATTTCAGGGGGATTAGTGATCTTCCCTTGCACCGAATATTCCTTAGGACAAAATCTGGTCCATGAAATGAATATTGCCAAGCTCAATTATTAGCAATGTTTCCCCCCTAAAGCTGTCCCCTGAATTGCTATTTGGAATTGGAGTTGGTTGCTTTCACATTTCATTTCAAGAAATCCAGATGATACATGTAATCTCTTATTAATGCCCTGGGAAAGTGTATTTCTTGGTTACGGTTTTCCTCATGTCTGTTTTACAGATGACTGAAACATAAATTAACTTCATTTTCTTTGATGGCACATTTATATAATTCAGGAATAAACCTTCCATCCAAAGAATGGTACCCATAAGGTTTTGTTCTACAAAGAATGCATGAGTTTAAAAATTAACAAATACTGCAGATACGAAGAGTGTGCTCTGCCTCAGTACATTAGTCTGTTATCTTTTACAGAAAAGCCTGAAAATGGAATAAAAACATGCATTCCAAGAGCTCTGTTCCGTGGATATTAGCTGTAGAAAGATATGAACTTGTTCACAATAACCTAGGAAGACTGCACAAGTGCAGCCTCAGAGACAACAGATGGCAGCCTTAATCCATGATGTTCCAAGTACTGCAGAAACATCAGCATCTCTTGCCCCTCACCCAACAAGTCACAGCTATCTTTCAGCACTTTGTAGGTCAATTTACAAACATGTCCAAAAGCTTCGTTCTGAGGATCTTTTTCTTCTACAAGCCTGGCTTGGTTTACATCCACCCTGCTATCACTATAAATGGATATCAAGGTGAGGACTGACAGCATCAGGAAGTCGATGCTTTCCTTGCATTTAGCTCAGGAGGACACTGCAGGGCTGTGGCAGGGTGAATGTAGAGTATTTGGCACTGTGGACACAGCCTGGTGAGCAAACCCCACACAGACAAGCACACTGCAAACTTTCCTGGATAGAATTGCCTTAATGGTTCGCAGAAGGAGAGAAGCAATGCACCTTATCATTCTTGTCCTTTGCCTGGAAAGCATTCCTTTTGAGGAGGTCACATAGGAGGGCCTGCCTGCCTGCCTTCCCTCAAGCTAAAGAACTTACGTAGACTGACCAAAATGAATTTTGTTATGTGCTGTGATGACTTTCTATGTTTTCTCTCTGGAAATGCTGGCTAAGGATAGGTCCTCAAGGCACCCACTGCTGAACAGTGATTTTCTTTTCCTGTTCTTATGGAGAGAAAGGCTAGGGTTTTCTTCACTTCTGAGAAATAAATTCCTGAAGTAAATTTCTTTCTTCCCCTGCACTTTTACAGGGAATAACATGACTATAAATCTTTCACAGGATTGCTAAGGGGCTTAATTAGTTAATAAATCAACTAAATCACTGCTAGCAGAAGCAGCTGTAAGTTAAATCTCCCAGTGGTAGTTTGTTCTTCTTTCTTCTGTGAGTAGAGCTGTGGAGCCACTGGCAGAACTAACTTTCTTGTGCTTTCTGTGTTTGTCCTGCAATGTAGTGTCAGATCATTTTTGTCACATTGAAGCACAACATGCCTCATTATCATAACCAAACTCTGGAGCATGACATAGGTTCACATGATTCTTGTCAAAAATGTCTCACTATCCTCATATACTGATGTATCTCAGACTAGAGTCTGTGTTGTCAAGAATTGTCATAGTTGCTGGATGGAGAAAATACTTCTAAATTGCTGAGAGGTAATACAGAATTACAACATTCTTGGTTATCATTTACAAGAGTTCCCTTTGAAATACAGCCAAAGGAATTCTGGTGACAGAATTGATGCAGAATAATACTGTATAAGTTACTGTTGGCAAATACAGATATTCTAGGAGGATTGTAAGAGGAAAAAACCAATTATACAAGATGGTTAATAGTAATTGCCCTTGCTAGCCAAACCTAATGAAAGCAGCTTAAAAAAAGGGGAAAGAATAAAAAGTCATTCACTATAATTCGGGATTTGATTTAGTTTTCTTGTGGCACTTCAAATCAGCTTCACTTCTCAGGCAAGATTTCTGGTTTCCTGCATTTTGTTATAACAATTAGTAAATTGCTTTCTGTAGACAAAACTTTAATAGGTCATTCATAAAATGAACAGAAACAAATATCTGATGAACTGGATTCTTCTGTGGTTTTCCAAATATAGAGTTTGATCTTTGCTGTACAGTCATCTTGTAACCTGTTGTCTAAATATTTTTCTCAATGTTTTCTGCAGAACATGTTATTTTGCTGATTTCTGACTGTGAAAACTAACACTTTTTTCATTCCTTTGTCATGATTTCTGTTTTATAGATACAAGGCAGCTGCCACTTGCATTTATGTGCTTATACATGATGGTTTGCAAGTACCTTAGGTTTCATTAAACTGCACATGGGAAAAGTAACTTATTCCAGAAATACAACTGAGGAGTGAATATTTGATTTCAAGCCTAAGAAAAATCAGTAATTAGCATGTATGTCTCTTAGATGCTGATATCCTCTGTGTCATACAGAAAATGCTCTTTGTCACCCTGTTGTCATTTTATTAGCAGTACATTTCTATACACTACAGTTTTTCAGGCAGAATATGAAACAAAAATCGTCTGCATCCACTCTACAGTTGGATGCTGTGACACAAAATGGGAGCAATTTATTTCCATTGAAATACACCTTTAACTTTTACTATACAAACTTTGGTTTCATAAATTATTCCACCTGTAACCAAGTCTTCTGGATAGCGTTACAAAACAGATACAAAAAGACAAGAGCCAAAAGACCAAACCTAAATAAAGCCCCAGTATAAAGAAAAAGGAAAGAAAGGCAACAAGAACAAACAGACAAGAGACAACAGAGGAAAAATGATCCCCAGACCATAAGAAATTTGTATGCTCAACTGTGTTGTTTCAAGAAGTGCAGAATCTCCCTGCTCCCCCAAAATAATCTATTTTTATGCCCTTTTGCATATTTTTATTTCCTGGGAAAACAAAGAGAGAACAGGAAGTGGGTAAGGCATACCATTATTTCTGGCAATGACAGGCAATACCAGTATCTTGCAAGAAAACTATGCCGCAAACTGCTATTTCTAATGACTGAACCACTGCATAGTTTTCAATAATGAAAAAAACCAAGTCTAAACCCAACACTACTTTGTGAATAATTTCCTATCAATTAAGAGCTAAATTAATCAACTCTGTGTGCCCTGAATTGTTCACCCAGCTTTGTCAGTTCATCTGCACAATTGTTATTAAGTTCTGAATAATTTCATAAGCATAACTCTAAATTGGAGAGTTTGATTAACTGAAATCCAGTAACATAGCTGCTTGGGATTTTTCAGCAAAACATTTTTGTCATGGAAAATACCAGTTACTGAAATAAAATACCAGTTTTATGCAGAAATATGTCATCTTGATAAAGAATTCATATGAAATTCTTCTCAGGTTCAGGACAAAATTTTTATTCAACGAAAGTAATGAGAGAGAGAGAGAAAAAGAGGGAATAGGGAAAATGGGGCCTGAACATTGTAGAGCAGGGACTTTGCCTATGAATCTTCCACATGTCAAAGCCGCCAGTTGATTTACTACTCTGAGTTGACTACTAAATTTTAAATAGAAATTACTATTTTGATTGACTCTGTTGCTTCCATCATTGGAATTTAATGATACACTGCCTGACTATAAACTTTAAATGACCAAAAATAAATACCACAGAATCACAGAATCAGAAAATATGCTGACTTGGAAGGCACCCACAAGGATCCTTGAGGCCAGCTCCTGGCCCTGTACAGAACCATTCCCAAGAATGTCACCGTGTGCCTGAAAGCATGGTCCAAACGCTTTGGGCCAATTTGGTAGTTAAGAATGCTACCAGATGATAAATTGTCTACACCTGGTGAGCTCACACAATGCTTGTTCTACCAAAACCACTGGCCTATGGAACTGCACAATGCCCATTGTGTAAAAAGGAGAACTGGAACTTCACCAGCCCCAGTACTCTGCCAACTTAGCCAGGCTGCCGGCAACACTGGGTCCATGACCACCAGGAACCACCAGAGAGACCCCCAGGACAGAATAATGCCTGCATAAAGGGGAGGGGAAATATGCTAATGATTTCGTGGAAGTTATTATCATATGTATGTTTAGTCTGGGACAATCAGTGAATATGTATGCAAAAACCAGTATATAAACAGAAAATTTCCTTTACTCAGTATGCATAGCTTTGGGAGGAGCTATCCCTCCCATGCATCCAGCAGAATAAAGAGTGCCTGCTTCTTAATGCTACATTGGTGTTAATGAGTTTTTTTAATTTACGGAATTTTTGGTAACAGGAAGGCATGGTTAGTATTTATAACAACCAAAACACTTAAACTATCCCTGAATGTGTTGTAAAAATCCTCTTACCAATACCACACTGCTAATCAAAGTAAAAGGAAAAAAGTTCATTTTCACAAATTAAAGACTGAATTGCTCCACTCATAACTAACAAGACATAGATACATTTGTATATTTTTCAGGCATTTAAAAATATATAATATTCTGCTTGTTCAGCACTAACGAGTTGCTATAGCTAAAGAGTATCTCCCAAAGTTGTGTGGGTTTTTTAACTACTGGACTTCTGTACACCCAAGTCTCACCAGAAAACACTCTGTATTATGAATTACACCTGCTGAGAAAGCTGGAAAAATATATGAGGTGGATGATAGCATGGTCTACTGCACTTTGTTTATGAGAACGTCCTTCTAGCAAGCTCCTGTATGTCAGATTGAAAATGGAAATAACATTTTTGTTCTGTCCTTGAGACATAGATCAAATATTGTCAGAAGAGAGGTTTCTCTATCAAACATTGTTTGATCCCACTGGAGACTGTGCTGCTGAGCTTGTGTATCCTTTGGATCAGAGAAAGTGCCTCACTATGCTTTGTTAAACTGCTCTGTCTATAGGTTTTGGTGTTGCAACCATGGCATTTACTAATAATAGTGTACAAGGATAAGAAGGAGTTGTTAGTGCACTGTTCCAACAGATTTCATGTTCTTTCCCTTTGCTCTTTTTGGGGATTATTCTTTTATTTGTTTATTTTTCTCAAGGACCAAATCTAGTCATTGTATAATTTTCAGGACCTAGTTCTATTTGTAGTTAGTAAAGCACTTTTTTTCCCATTGAATGAGGAGAAGACTTGTATTATTGAGAAATTAGCAACCAGAAGAGGGGAGATATTTCCATCCCTTTCAGGAACAGGAACTATATAAATATGACTTGCAGCAACTTAGACAGATACAATTCACAAATTCAAAATGCACATGCTTTTATGCTGATTTGACCATAGTCACACAATTTCTATTTGCTTTTTGCCACATCACTAGCATAAACAAGTAAACTTTTAATACCAATTGGCGCTACTGATGTGACCATACAGCGAGTGCAAAACTGTTATTGTCTGTTAAGCAAACTAAACCAGCAGTTTTAGTGATAGACTAAGCTGCTTGAGCTTCAAGACCTCATTTAACATATGGCAGAAGTTTCCTGATGCACCAGCACGGGCTGGGGGCAGACCTACTGGAGAGCAGCTCTACAGAGAAGGACCTGGGGGTCTTGGTGGACAACAAGCTGTCCCTGAGCCAGCAGTGTCCTTGTGGCCAAGGAGGCCAGTGGGATCCTGGGGTACATTAGGAAGAGCTTGGCCAGCAGGTGAAGGGAGGTGATCCTGCCCCTCTGCTCAGGCCTGGTGAGGCACATCTGGAGTGCTGTGTCTGTGTTCTGAGCTCCTCAGGACAAGAGAGACATGGAGCTCCTGAAGTGGGTCCAGTGGAGGTTACAGAGATGATGAAGGGATGGAGCATCTCTCTTATGAGGAAAGGCTGAGGGAGCTGGGGTTGTTCAGCCTCAAGAAGAGAAGACTGAGAGAGGACCTCATCCATGTCTGTCAGTGTCTGCAGGGAGCGGGGCAAAGGATGGACCAGGCTCTGCTCAGTGGTGCCAAGAAATAGAACAAGGGCAAAAACAGATGCACGGGAAGTTCCACCTGAACACGAGGAAGAGCTTCTTTCTTATGCAGTGACCTCGCACTTGAACAGATCACCCAGAAAGCATGTGGAGTCTCCTTCACTAGAGATATTCCAGAACCACCTGTGCATCTTGGTCATCCCAGAACACATGGCAATCCTGTGCCATGTGCTCTGGGATGACCATGCTTGAGCAGGGAGAGTGGACCAGATGATCCACTGTGGTCCCTTCCAACCTGACCCATTCTGGGATCCTATGATTCTGTGCTAAGAAATGTTTTTAGTAAGCATATAATACTGCTGTGTGTATATTTATGGTTTCTTTTCTGATTATTGTAGATGGGTGGTGTTGGTGAGTGGTTGCATATGGACAGTACATAGGCTGTGCCATGTCCTGGGATCCTGATTATCCCAATTGGGGAGCTAGGCAGAGGGTGTGCAACTCTCTCCCAGAACTCTTGCTGAGGTTGCTGATACTTCTGCTGCCAGGTGGGAGCTGGGGAGGAGGTATGCAAAGAAAGAAGGACATAATTAGAGATCATTGACTGTTTTGCCTCGACCTGAAAATAGGATGCAGCCATTCCATGGGTATGAACCACGACAGCTTGGTGACTTGCTGTCCAGGCACCACTTTTGGGCTGATGCCACTGCAGGATGCATACTACACAGCTATCCCCCTCAAGGATGCTGAATTTTTTCCAGTAGCCTTATGGCTTCCAAAGGTTCTGAATACATGTTACAAGTGGGAAGGAATATGACTGCATTCCACCACTGTAACATGCCTCTGAAATGACCTTTGAAATATTTGCCACTTTCAGGACTGTAGATTCCAAAGAAAGTTTTGAGTCTGGAATTACACCCGTGGTGTAATTACCTGAATCATAGCATAGTCCCTTCAATGACATCTGACCAATTCAAGCTGTCAGATGTTTTAATGAAATAACAAAGCAGTAAGGAAAAAGAATATTTCTTTGTCTTGCAACAGTGACCCAAAAAAAAAAAAAATCTACTTAATTTGTAACTCAGATTGTATTTTTGTCTTGGACCAGAGCTGACAATCAAAATTTGATTCAGCTGTAATGCAGATGTATCAGAAGAGCAGCCCTGAGGAAGGCTGTAGGTTTTCTCTGCCATGCAGGATTTTCTCCAGTGACCACATTTTCTGGCTCTGTAGTGCAGACTGGGAAGCCGGCTGGAGGCTGTTCCTCACTGATGGATGGTGCAACAACACTGGCTGATAGCATTGTACTCTGGTAGTAGTGCTTTTCTGTATTAGCCCTTGCAATGTAATATTTCTTTATGTTTTTTCCAGATAAAAAATATATCTTGGGGATTATTTTTCTTCTCAAGGAAGGAGAAGGAATTCACCAGGGTCTCAGTCTACCTGCTTTTTAAAAATTTCTGTTTAGAAGGGACAGTCATGAGAAGAGGATGGTAGGATATTGTCTGCCTTGTTTCTCAGACATGGAACACTTCTCTTTCACTTAAGCAGTTCCTGTTCAGTTTGTTCCTATTTTTATTGCGTAATTGTGTTAATGTGATCTTGTAAATGACTTCTTTTTAAAGAAAAAATATAATTCAACTTGCCAAATTTAGTTTTTCATTTAACCTTCTTGTCACATTTTTTGACTAATGGTTCTGGCATTGGACTTAGGAAATTAAATACAGGTTCAAACTGCTTTCAGAAACAAGATAATTTCATTTTCATTCCTCAGTTATTGGAGTGAAACACTGCTTCCTGCAGCATGGCTCACCAGTGTATTATTTACTTTTTCACTTGTCCTACTTCAAATTTGAAGAAAACTGTGTTAACTAGTGATGATGCAAGGGCCTGCAGATCTGAACTAGTATATTACATACAGCTCTTCTCTGAAAATATTTGCAGTCTTTTTGAAAACAATTGCCTGCTAGAATGCTTGGATTATTTCCTTGAAACTGGGGATTTTCTCAGTCTTTCTAGATATGGCTCCTGAGAACCCTATATAAGCAACATTTTCCCTATATTGGGAAAAATGTTATTTTCTGTGTCTAAATTCAGTAAGAGGTTGTGGATAAAAATTCTTTTGGAGATCTACAGGGAAGCCCATTAGTCCTCTTCATGCTCTACCACCCCGGAAGGTATATCCTTAACCACTTGTGCCATCAGAATGAACTGCCAAGGCATCTGAACTCTTCAAGCCCACTCAAGCCACTACTGAAATAGATAATAGGCAGAAATCTGTCCTTTCCATGTGCCAGACAAGAATGAGTGGCGCAAACAGGCTTATGTACCAGAGGTGCAAGCAGGCACAGAGGGCATTGTGGATAGGCAATGATGAGAAAGGATTTCAGAGACTAGGATTGCCAGGAAAAAATATCAACTGACAGGTGGGAATTGTCGGGGAAGAAAGAAAAGGAGGTCTTCAAATTGACATGTGGTCTGTAGGAGGAAAGAAAAGCAAATTTTCATCCTAGGCTTTTAGGAGATTCTTGTCTCTCTTGAAAATTTTCTCCCAGATTACCTGCTTTTCCAGCTGTAATAGCCCACACCCTGCTCCAGTGGAAACCTCAGCTTAGTCTTAACTGTCTTGGTCTCTTCCACCACCGAAACTGAGTTTTGCCTACACAGTTCACAAACCTTGAACTGACATTGAATATGACTTTCAAGAAATTATATCAACAAACCTGGCCTGGTTTTGGTATTGCCATCAGTATACTCAGTTTGTTGAAAACTAATCTTTTAAAGTAATATTTAAGTTAGATTAGCTGATTGTTTAGACTATTACTGAAGTAATCATATCTATATTTGTGCATATTCATATTTGTACAACAGAGAGCTTTCTCTCCCATATTCCCTGTTGTAATGTTTTGTAGGTCATTGGAAAACTTCTCATTGAGTTTCAGCAAACACAGTATCTATGGAGCTTTCATATCAAGTAACAAACTGGATAACATATATTTTATAACTGTAAATATATTTTTTCATATGTATTTGTTGAAATATGGACACATGAATAAGCCAGTCTTCGAAAATAGAATTATTCACTGAAGGAGATGTGTTAGTCTTTCATCTCAAACTGAGTTTTGTGACACCGGTTGCCCCCACTCTTATTAATAACCATATAACAAAATTGTTTTCAAATCCAACTGAGGCATCTGTTATCTGTTTATTTGAGTCTAAATATCAAAACTATTATTTGAAATTGCTAGTAAAAACTTTATTTTTGCAATATTTTAAACCATAGTAATTGTTGGTACAAATCTGTTCTCACATTATAAGAAAAATTCTATTTTTTTGTGTAGAAGTGGAAAAATAATTTAGAATCACATGAAACTGGAAAATATGTCATACCTCCTCCATCAATTATTCAAATAACTTCAGATAATCTGTAGTTACTAAGACAGGATTTCTCATTTGCATGTAAAAAGAGCACATAATCCAGTTAGCAACCAGATTTCTTTCTTAAACACTGTGACACTTAAATCTATTTGATTCTGCACTAGCCCCCTCAGAAATAAATTTACCACCAAATGAAACCAATCATTTAAAAAGTTTAGCCATTGAGATTTTCATGTCCTTTGCCTTAATTTCTTATTTAGTTTATCTTAAGAGTGCTTATCATGCTCACATATAGACTTCTCAACCTGTAAATGTGACAGTAATCCAGCTGTCTTTGAGTAGTGGGTATTGGATGCTAAAATTTAAACACTAGAACATATTTAACCAGTTGTCGTATAACCTTAGTAAAGATCGATCTTACTGTGACTTTTGTCTTGGTTTTGAAAGACAGGTGTCTGCTAAGGAAGGCAGAAGTCTCCCTTGGAATGGCAGATGCAACCCCCTTCCCTCCGAGTTATTATAATTTTGAAATCAAGGGCTTTTAGGCAAAGATGTGGGAAAATAGGAATAACAGTCCTTTACTATTATATATATAACCAACCAAACAAACAACAATAACTATGGCAGTAACAGCAAACAATCACAAACCCAGTGCCAGCCTTCTCGGCTGTCAGGCCCTTTCCCCTTGGGTGCAGTTCCGCTCACAGCCGGCAGGGGCGCTGGCTGCTCCCGGTGAGCAGGGCAGGTGCGATGGTTCCCCCGCGGCTGCAGGGGGCGCTCCGGAGCGAGCTCGGGGAGCACGCGGCACTGGCGGCCTGGGATCCCGGGGAAGGATGGAACAAAGGCTTCACAAACCACTGGGCAGCTGGCCCTGGTGTCCGGCTGGACTCTCGGGTAACAGCAGGCTGGAACGGCAGGCTGGAGCGGCAGGGACAAGCACAGATCCCAGAGGACAGACGAGATGTATCCAAACGGGGAACCCCCCGGAGGTTTAGGCAGGCAGGCCGAGTACAGCTACAGCGTAGCGAAAGCTCGAAGCAGCAGCGGGGCAGGGCGGCCACAGCCCGGTCTCCAGCAGGGCAGGGAAAAACAACTTTGGGATCCCGGCGTTGTTTCCAGCAGAAAAGAAAAACGGCCGAAGAAAAAGAACCAGCAGCTCCTTTCTCTCCAGCTTCTCTCTCCGAACGCCGAGAGTGAACTGACCCCACACCCAGGTGAAACAAAGGAGTAGCCAGGCCCACCCCACCCCCAATGGGCAGCTCTTTTGTCTTTCTTAAGTACAGCCATTTGTCCCCTAGCAACATGCATATGGGAAAAAATTCCTTTAACAGGAAAAAAACTAGGACTAAACTAAAACCCCAACACTTCCTAAATCAAAAATGCATTAATGTCAGTACTATGAAAATAAAACATAATCAAAACATGCAACCTATTGAGATGACTTTCTGTTCTTAAATACGGGTGACTTATTTTTATAGGACTAAGTGGACAGAATTTGACTGAATCTAAATTTGGCACCTTGATTACCATGACCAGTTGTGCAGCAGTCAGCTGCTTTGTGCCACCTACTGGTCTCCGCACTATTCTGTACAGTAATATTACGTAATTGTTTTCTCACAGTGAAACTACTTCTGTGCCTCTAAGATGTTTACTAATTTGGGCAGCCTTTTTTACTTGTTGATCTAGGGTTATGTATCTATTGATGCCATTAGATGCCATTCACAAGACTGAAAAGCAGGGAGAAGAAACACTGAGCAAAGAATGCAGCTTTTAGTCAACTGTGTATTTTCTCTGATTGTGAAGAAAGCTTTGTAGCCTTTGTGTCTTGATAAATGCCTCTTGGGGATGATTGCTTTATTGGATATGCTATAAGCTGGTTGGAGGAAAGACCTTTCATTGTAGTTAATTCCTGTGTGTTTGTGCAGTGACAAGAACATGGAAATGGTGGTCCTTATTATGGGTTCAGACATTACCGAAGTCATAGAAACATTTAGCAGCGATTTATTAATATATTTATGAAACTATTTGTTCACAGGTTTGAATATTGAAAACTGTAGGCCACCCATCCTCAGGCAAGCTGTAACATATACTTATTTGCTAAATATAAAGTGATACACTTGTCTACATTTTTGGGGGCTTGAACCTAGAAGCAAGTTTTGCAAAATTTTTTCTGAAAATAAGTAAAATCACCAGTATTTTCTGCTGTGCTGTACTGTCTAGAAGGATGTGGTCAATCTGTTGTTGGTGTTATTATTTTGAATAATACTCAGTCAATTTTCTATCTTTTTCATAACTGGCTTCAACCTGTTAAAAATATTACTGAGATTGGGATACGCTCTACTTAATGACTAATTCCTACCTATTGCAAGTTTTTGTCACTTAAAATTTTGGCTTATATCTGCAGATAGTTAAGGCTCTCCAAATAGAAAAGTTCTGAAATTCTTACATTATCTTGCCTCAAATCCTCTTATTGTAATTTCTGATGCTTTCTGACAGTTACTTTAAGCTGACAATGCACTTTAAGGCAGTTTTTCTGATTATATTTTTTCCACAACAACAGACAGGAAATTTATTTTTAAATGCTGTTCTGTATATAAGAATTTTAAGTAATCAGGAAACTCTGATTTAATTCTCTCCTAATTTCCTGACTGCAGGTAAATGCATCTTCTTGTTAAATGTGGCCTTCTCTCTCTGCCTTGTCCTGTTTGGTTTTCCTTCTTTTGAAATAGGGGAGTACTTCAAAGGAAGTTAGAAAACACAGGCTCTACTTATTCTACTTCGACTGTGGGAAGACATTTTCTCACACACCATTTGCTGTCACTCTTCAGAACAGAATCAAGATTAATTGTTGTGCTTTTCCTTTTTGAAGAAGACACTGTGTCCTGTACTGAAAAGACTAAGTGAATGATTTTACTATACATGGATTTATGACTCTTTTCCTTACCCTGCTGTGGATTTCCACAATTTCTGTTAGGACTTTGTAATTTTACTTCCTTCTTAGATGAGAAATTTTGGCTCTTCAGTGTTATTTAACAACATACTCCTCAAAAATTCCATATTAATGTCATAAAAATGAGAGTTTTCAACAACACCATCCCCTCCCCCAGACATATCAAACTACTCAAACTGCCAGTTTTCCCAAGCAGGCTTTATCCATAGATTTTCTTGGCAAAGATAACTGGAATTTGTTGAACTGATCCAACCTCAATTCCACTTGTATTGCTAATCATTCTGTTTTATTATGTGCCTGACTCTTAGAGTAACCATCAGTAAATCGTAAACTAGGATTTTAATAACATCTTCAAGACTCCAAGACTCGGAAAACCAGTTTGGAATCTAACCAGTTCAGAAAGTATGTCTATTACAAGAGGAAAGGTTTTTATGTGTGTTTGTTGGGGTTTTTTTTAAAACTCTCTATGAAGGATAACTTCTCATTTCTATTTCTGTTTTCAATATGTTACCCATATAGTCTCAAATGAAACTTTGACACTACACTTAAACACAATAGATGGATTTATCTCTACTCCTAACAAGTTATTTCATTCTTCTCTGCTTTGTTTCCTGATCTGTAAAGTGACTCTTATTACCTCTGTCCTTAGAAGAGTATTGTGAATATAAATTTATGAGCACTAAGAAGTGTTCATGAACAAGAGGATGAAGAATTCACAAATGGAGAGTGTGAAGAATGTGGATGACAGGAAAAACTTCAGAAGTGATGAAATTAGTACTTGATGTACAATAGCATCTTTCTACAGAATGACCAGAACGTACTTTCCAATCTGAAAGATAAACAGAATAGGCAACTGTGCATATACAGTTATGATAATTTTGATCCTTTGTTTCATGTTGAGGGCATATCAGACATTTTTGTCCCACAGGTAAGACAATTTTAAAGTGTTAAGTGCCTGTAACATTAAAGCTTTAATGGGATTTGACTTGATGCGTAACAGGAAGGTTATACAAGCTCAGCCATCCTCTTCTATGATTATTGTTATTAAAAAGAGCACAAAATTTATATTAGAGTATTTTTTAGATTTTCCAGTTACCAGAGCAGAACAAACCATTTTCTGTGGGTTATAAATGAAAACTATTTATTTTCTTCCTTTTATCTAAACTATATTTCGCAGCTCATGAGACACAAATAGGGAGATGCTTTTGATAAAATGTTCTTGGGATTTGCTCTGTGTAAAAATAAACAAAGTAAGAAAATAACTTAGGAAAAGAAAAGAAGAAGGAGAGGTTACAAAAATACTTAACCATGTAACAGAGATAAAAATTAACATTTTCTTTTACAATTAGCAAGAATTATATAAAGTGAAGGCTAACTGGCAAAACACCAGTATGTTACATTTAATTCAATGAAAATGAATTATAGATCAGAATCAATGTTTTTTAAAATGCAGTCCTTTTTTCGCTCCTATATTTTTTGGTATATATTTGCTGGCAAAATATTACTTCATTTAAAGATAAATCTGTAATAGATATGAAGCAAGTGGTGAGTATAGACTAGAAAGTGAGAAGATTAGGGTGAAATATATGAGTCTAGAACATTTAAGAAGCTGCCCAGCTCTGCAAGACAGGAGGAGATCAAATGTTCTTAATGAGTAAAACAAAGAAAAGGTGCAAGTAGTGTAAAAAAAAGAGAGAATAGTATATGATAGGGAGGTAGAAGTCCTTGAAGGTCCTGACCCACTTCGGTAACCAGAAAAAAGGTAAAAATTCCCAGGCTATATCCCACTATCCAACAGAACCTAAATTATTAGCTAGTTTTTACCACCTTCAATACAACTGCAGCTGCTCTTCAGTGTGCCAAAGGCTTAATTTATATCTGGAGGTCTGTGAATGCCACAGTTTCACTTTCCCCAGTATTTTCTCATGTACTGTTCCAAATGCAGACATGAGGTTCTCATTTTCTAAATACAGATGCCCAACTGGTCCTCACAAAAGCTGATTAACATGATGATTGACCTACGAGGCAAAGTTCAGGTGCTCATTTTTTTACACCAAAGTCAAGACATCGAGTGGAAA
Organism: Corvus moneduloides; assembly: GCF_009650955.1. Taxonomy (NCBI): domain Eukaryota; kingdom Metazoa; phylum Chordata; class Aves; order Passeriformes; family Corvidae; genus Corvus; species Corvus moneduloides. The sequence continues at coordinate 15,280,219 of NC_045477.1, read as the reverse complement.
AAGAACCTCACAAGTTAATCGAGCAGAATTTGTAACCGCTCATAGTGCCTGGAGAAGGAATTACAGCAATAAAAGTGCTGGTAAGGGTTATTTTTAATTCATGTGCCAGAGGGCTCTGAAACATATCATAGTGGATGTTTTCTTATTCTGTCTGAGTTCAGCTGTGTTTCAATGCAGACAGGATTTTTTTTCAGGTGGTTTGGTGCAAAGAATTTAAACAAATTCAGGGGACTAGGGAGAGGGAGAGCATAGTTGTTAAACACACAGTTTGGAGTCAGGAGAGCTGACTTGTATGCCTAACTCCTAATTTATTTTCTATACATGACTTCCCTTAGCCTCTGCTATCCTTCAATGCAGAAATTAAGAAATGCTTTGAACTCCTTGGCTTGACATACACCTGTGTCACCAACAATCTGTGTCTGAGTTTCTTCATTACTACATGTGCACTTCTAAGCATGAACAAAAATTTAATACTTGTAGAAATTCAGGTGTCCATGGCTGTATTTTGAAAAATGATGATAAACAAATTTTGGGCCCAATTTTTAAGTCTAAGAATAGCCATATAAAAATCTACAGATAATGTTTAGTAAGTGGAATTCTCTGATTTGCATTTTTACAACTGACTGTCATTTGGGTACATGTAGGTTAGTAACAATTATAATTATTCAGAAACGAGCCTTTAAATAAATTCCATTCACCAACAGTACTGGTATTTCAGATACAATTTCAGTGCTCTCCAACAGGAGAATGGTTCATATAGGCAGCTGATTGTTACAAACAAAAAGTACTTTTCCCCAGACTGTAAAAACAAACAGAAGCTAGATTTTTGAGATGGCAGGTTTTTGGGCACTCATGGGCATTAATAATGCTCAAAAGCAGGAGGAAAAAATTCAGTCATCTCAAAGCAAAACACAAAAGAAGCAGTAAAACAGTCGCCTAGAAGCTGTGTAAGACTAGTCCCCTGATTATCTAAATGGGGTAAAAGACAACTAACCCATACTTCTCCGTAGCTTCATTGCAGTTGTCTGTTTTCTAGTATCCAATTAAAGAGAAAACCAAGGTTGTTTCCCATTCTTATTTGCTCTTGATTTTTCTCTAAATCTGTTGCCTGCAAGGCTATGCTGCTAAACCTGCTAATCTTATTTTAATTCCTAACAGATTAAAAAAATCATATTTATATTACATGTTAGGTATAGTTACTGAAACAGAGCAGGTTGTACTGGCAATGATGGATGTTCCTTCAGATATATCGTTTACTTTTGGGTCTGCCTGGAGATGGTGAGAAGTCCCTAGGTCTGCATTCAGTTCTGGTTCATCTGTGAAATTCTAGCTCCTCTTTGCAGCTGGGCTGATGTATTGGAATAATTTGGACTCAACATTTCTTGCAAATTAATCCTTTATGGTGCAGTGTAATGAGACCTACATCTGTGAACTTCATCCTGGGGCAGCTTATTGCATCTCTGTTTTCTTTGATCTTATATACGTGAAGAGAATTTGCCAGTTATGTTTACAAAGTGCTGGAAGTACAGCTTGGGAGACACTCCAATTTATCCATTAAAGTGGTTTTACTTAGTTTAGTTGAAACACCTTTTCCTGTAACATAAATGAACTGATAAATGCACTTTGGAAATAATCTGTAGAAGTGATGCAGTGCCAGAGTGTTAGATGTGTCAGTTAAGTGTTTCAGTTCACAATTCCACTTTGGGATTCACTTAGCACCACCCTACTGTACACAAGGCTTGTGGTATCTTTATGACTACTAGTAATAGCACACAAACATAGATTTCTAATTTTGTATTACATTTTAATATTTCTATTGTTGCTGCCTGTTTTGAGCTTCCCCTCCCCCCTCCCAAAGACATGTGCTCATAGCTCCTTTGTTCCAAGCGTGGGCAAAGCCAAATGTAACTCAGACTCTTCAGCAGTGTCTGATTGGCCGCTCACCCCAGGTCCGCCCCCAGTCCTCCCCTTTCCCCTTCTCCTAATAAAAGCTGGTCGAGGGGAGGCAAAGGCTCTCTCTCAGCTCAGCTACTTTCCTGTAAACATCTCTGGTCGTCTGTCTCATTTGAAGGCTTCTAACTGCAGGGAATTGAGCGAGCAGGGAGCTATATTTCTCCCTCTTTGCTTCTGCTGATGGTATTTGCTCTGCAGCTGATTCAGGTACCGATTTTAGAGCTACTAAAGTGCTAGATTGCCCGTGCTACCTCTCAAGGCTGCTCGAGGCTTTCTAAGGCATTGAAATACAAGCGCTAGCCGGTATAAAGCTGAAAAGATACCTTCCGCATTTGGCGCCCAGCGTGCTATCTCTGAACTCCGGTTCTGAGAGATTTTCAGGGTGTCCCGGCAGCTGTGTCTGCTGGAGTTAGCTCTGCACGTCCTGCTGTGCCAGCTCTGTGTGGCGAGGTGTTACTTTTTGTGTAACATCGAGCCCAGAGCCTCAGCCTGTACCCTCCCCCACGCCACGTGGCGAGGGAACGGCTGGAAAGCAGAAGACCCTTCTCGCGTTTTTTTTTTCTCCGGACCTGCTTTCCTGTGATAAATCCAGAATTCTGGTGAGTATTTCCCTGCTGGTTTAGGGGCTCCTGTCTTAAGCTGGTGCCGGTGCAAACTTTCTCTTTTTTTTCCTCCTTTTTGGCGAGTTGGGGTTGAGGTTTGGTGGTGCATTTATAATGGGATCTGAAGTTTCTGCACACCATAGAGAAATATACCACCAAGTTCAAAGCTACCTTTCTTTAACTGGGCATAAATACCCTAAAAATCTAGTTCAATCTTTTGTACAATGGCTTTTTCAGTACTTTCCTAATCTGACCTCCGAAGACATAAGATCTGCTGAATTTTGGGATAAGGTAGGGAGAAAACTCTCCTCTCTGAGGCGGGCAGGAGATGAAACAGTTTCAAAATTCTTTCCTCTCCTGTTACTAAGTTATACTTTGCCGGATAAAAAGGCAGTACATGAAAAGCCTCAGCAAAAACCCCCTGTTAATTCCCATATACCCTCTTCCAACCCCTGTGTCCCGGACCCCTCTTCCCCTATGCTGGAAAACACAGCTAGAGCAGACTGCTTCTCAGCACAGGAGAGCTATCGTCCTCCTGGCTCACCCGTGTTTCCTCAGCACCCTGCCTTGGATGGGAATCCGGAGCCCATCCCAGGACCTTCCCAACCCCTTTTCTCCACTCCCTTTTCCCCAGTTTCTAGCCCTCATGTTTCAAGCGCGCGTAAAAACCCCTTCTCCCCCGATCTCTTTGTTCCCAGGGACGGCCATTGCCACGTGCTCGCAGCCCGGGAAAAAACCCCTCCCCCCAACCGCCTTTCTCCCAGTTTGTTTGTCTCCAGTAATGGCGGACGCAATGGTCCTTCCTCTCCAAACTACACCTCCCACAATCCCTTTCTCCCCCATCCCACAAATCCCTTCTTGTCCCCATCCCCTCCCACTCCTGCGTCACAACCTGACCCCGCCCCCGACTCCGCCCCCACAGCGTCGTGTTTCACCCCTCCCTCTGTTCCCGCCCACGGCTCAAGTGCCGCCCCTGCCTCCCACAACCCCGCCCCCGACCCCTCCCCTCCTCCAGCCGTGTCCCCGCCTCCACTCCCCGCCCCTGCCCCTCCACTCCCCGCCCCTGCTTCCCATTGTCCCGCCCCAGGTTCCCACAGTCCTGTGACTGCCCCTCTGAATCCGGGAACCCATGGCTACCAGGAAGTAACTCCAACTGCTTCTACTACACTCTCTTGTACTAGCAATGGAGCTAACCCTGACTGGAAACCCCTTTCTTATTCTGATATTAAGGATTTGTGCAAGGCAATTAAGGAGTTTGGAATGCATAGTAATTATTTTAAGAGCCTTTTAAGTGCTACTTTTGCAACTCACTTACTTGTACCTCATGATTTACTTACATTAATGCAAACTCTTCTCACACCTGGTGATTTTATGGTGTGGAAAAAGCAATGGAAAATAATTTTATCTGATTTATTAAAAATTTTGTGGCAAACTCCAGATAATTACCTGGATTTTGAAAACAATTATATCACATTAGACCTTTTATCTGGTGACAATAATATGGCAAATCCTCAAAAACAAGCAATGCTTATCCCTCGTCCAGTTCTTACTGAAATCACACGTGCTGCTGAAAAGGCCTTAACATTATTACCATCTCAAACTCCTAATTCTCATTATACCACCATCAAGCAATCGCCAAATGAAAATATTATTCACTTTTATAACCGTTTGCACGAAGCTGTCTCTTCCCAGGTCCCTAATCCTGACCTCCAACAAGCGCTCCTACTCGAACTTCTCCAAGTTAATACGAATGATGCTTGCAAACAAGTCATTCTCACTCTCCCGCTGTATCCTCCTCCTACTGTTGAATTCATCCTTGAAGTCTGTACGAAGAAGGTGCAGCTGAACACAGCTGCTCCCTTTTTGAAAAAAGTGGGGATGGTTGGGGAGGTTGTGGAGAATGTTACAGGTACAGGAGAAACTCAATCGCGCGGTAACTTTGTGTGCTATCGTTGTCAGAAAAAGGGACATGTAGCTCGCAATTGCAGAGCAATTATAACTGCTGATAAAAACTCTCCAAAGACTGTTTCCCCAGGTCAACTGCAGGGAAACTAGCGACTCAACGCGTCCTAACAGCTCCGCGTTCAGACATAAATAGGGCTGCAGACAAAGCCACTTGGACTTCTGGACTCAGGTTTAAGGTAACCTGTGATAAAGCACACCATTTCAACAACAACAAACAGACTGTAATACCCATTTCATTCCAGAATGTGGACCACATGCCAGAATTTACATACCTTTTTGTTATTGGGGACACTCGGGAAACACCTGCTGGGATAGAGGTTACACCCACACTGATGAAAGTGGATCAGAACGGGTGTTCTAACCTAATGGTACAATGTATATATCCACCGTATTTTATGCCTAAAGGTCAAGTCATTGCACAGGCCTTTCCACTGCCCAAATACCTGCCCACAGATGGTCATATCCCAGCCATCTGTTGGACTGAGGTTTTGGGAAACAACAAACCTGTAATAGAATGTAAGCTCCGTTACAAATCACATAAAATCAGTATAATGGGAATGTTAGACACAGGTGCTGATGTGTCTGTCATTCCATTTGATAAGTGGCCTACGCAATGGGAATTGCAATCTCAGGGCATCATACAAGGGATTGGAGGTACCCAAATTGCAAAGCAGTCCAAACACACCATCCAAATTGAAGGTCCTGAAGGACAAATAGCGACACTTCGTCCGTATGTCCTAGACACCAAATTCACCCTGTGGGGAAGGGATGCCATGTCTCAGTGGGGAACAAAAATTGATATCACGCCTAGACATCAAAATTTTCCCTTGCAGGCCACTGAAGCAGAGTGCCATCCACATAAATTAACTTGGAAAACAGATGAACCCGTGTGGGTTAACCAGTGGTCATTAAAAAAAGAAAACTTAGAGGCACTCAAAACATTAGTGGCTGAACAATTGGCTAAAGGAAATATAGTTCCAACTAACAGCCCATGGAACACACCCGTGTTTGTAATACAAAAACCAGGAAAGAACAAATATAGGCTACTCCAAGATCTTAGAGAAGTTAATAAGGTTATTGAAGACATGGGACCCCTTCAACCAGGTATGCCATCACCTTCAATGCTCCCACAACATTGGCATTTAGCTGTTCTTGACATTAAAGATTGCTTCTTTCATATTCCGCTCCACCCTGCAGATGCCCCCCGATTTGCATTTTCTGTACCATCTCTTAATCGTGAAACTCCCATGGAACGTTATCATTGGCTTGTGCTTCCCCAAGGTATGAAAAATTCCCCAACTCTCTGCCAAGAGTATATTGCTAAAATTCTATCTCCCATCCGTGCCAAGGCAGAGAAAGCCATCATCCTGCATTACATGGATGATGTGCTGGTGTGTGCTCCCAGTAATCAGTATCTCGAGCAGACACTTAACATGGTGGTTGAGGCCCTAGAGGCCAAGGGCTTTGAATTACAACCTGAAAAGATGCAGAGAACAAGCCCTTGGAAATACCTCGGACTCAAAATCACAGAAACCTCTATCACCCCAACACCTGTCACCATTAATAATAACCCAAAAACATTAGAGGAAGTGCAACAGATCTGTGGGACACTGAAGTATTTAAGGTCATGGTTAGGACTCACCACAGAGGATGTAGCTCCTATTGCAAACCTAGTAAAAGGGGAAGGCGGTCCAGCATCCCCTCGATCCCTGACAGAAGAGGCAAGGCAGTCTCTCAAAAAGATACAAGAGCTCATTTCCACCAGACAAGCGCACAGGTATCAGCCCTCCCTCCCCTTTAAGCTTGTCATTCTAGGGAAGGTACCACGCTTTCATGGCCTCATATTTCAGTGGGACAAAGAGCAGAAGGAACCCCTCATCATAATTGAATGGGTATTCCTTCCACTCCAACCTCCTAAAACCATCACACAGCCACAAGAACTAATGGCAAAAATTATCATGAAGGGTAGAGCAAGGCTCCGCACCCTGGCAGGATGTGACTTTGCATGCATCTATTTACCTGTAACAACTGACGCATTAGATCACCTACTCCAAAATAATATAAATTTACAATTTGCATTAGATAGTTACTCAGGCCAAATCTCAAATCATTACCCAAAACATGGCATGTTTAATCTACCATTCTCTTTCATCCCTCGAGAAATTCAAAGTAGAAAACCCCTCGATGCGATTACCGTTTTTACTGATGCCTCAGGAAAAAGTAAAAAGTCCGCGGTCACATGGAAAAATCCAAAGACGCAAAAGTGGGAATCTGACATTGAGGTAATCCAGGGATCACCACAAGTAGCTGAACTAGCAGCTGTCGTTAGAGCATTTGAGAGGTTCAAAGAACCCTTTAATTTGGTCACAGACTCAGCATATGTAGCTGGAGTAACTGTCAGAGCTGAGCATGCTCTCCTAAAAGAAATCTCAAACAAGAAAATTTATGATTTACTCTCAAAATTAATTTATCTGGTTTCCCACAGAGAGCATCCCTATTTTGTCATGCATGTGAGGTCACATACAAACCTGCCAGGATTTATTGCGGAGGGCAATCGTAGAGCTGATGCTCTGGCCATGCCAGCAGACATAGTTCTATCAGCCGACTTACCAAAGCTCCCCCAAGTTTTTGAACAAGCAAAATTGAGCCATGCCATGTACCATCAAAATATTCCTGCTCTTATCCGCATGTTCCATCTGTCGCGGACACAAGCAAAAGCAATAGTGGCAACATGTCCCAACTGCCAGAAGCTACAGCTTCCATCACTGGGCATGGGGGTCAATCCCAGAGGCATTAATAGTGGTGAAGTGTGGCAAATGGACGTCACACATTTCCCTGAATTTGGGAGATTAAAATACGTTCATGTTTCTATTGATACCTTCTCTGGTGCTATGTATGCCTCTGCACATGCAGGTGAAAAGGCTAAGGATGTTGAAAAACATCTTGTCCAAGCTTTTGCTGTGCTCGGTATACCTGAGGAGATAAAAACTGATAATGGACCTGCCTACACCTCCCAGGAGTTTAAAAACTTTCGTCAGCAGTGGGGATTTCGACATGTTACAGGTATTCCTCACTCCCCAACTGGACAAGGCATTGTTGAACGTGCCCATCAAACCCTCAAGCGAATGCTGCTACAACAATCAGGGACCACCAAACTCAACTCACCTGTCCTCAGACTCAGCAAAGCACTGTTTACCATAAACTTCCTGAATGGCACCTTTGAGGATCCAAACCCTCCCATCTATCGTCATTTCCAGAACACCAGGAGACAGAAACTGCAGGAAAATCCAGAAGTCCTGATCCGAGACCCAGAGACTCAAAAAATCCAAGGACCGTACAAACTTGTAACTTGGGGACGTGGGTATGCCAGTGTATCTACCCCTCAAGGACTGAGATGGATCCCAGGGAAGTGGGTAAAACCTTATGTCACTTCCTCAAAAGTTAAGGAGGTTAAAACTGCCTCCTGGAAGAGACGCCGTAAAAAGAATCCTGATTTTGCACCTTCATGTAAACCCCCTACTGCAGATCTTTATGTCAATCCCTTAAGTTAAGTTGCACTGTTTTGCACTCAGGTTTTTGCACTGTATTTTGTAAATCTTTGTCCTGATACTCCATACCATAGATGTCCTAACTAAACCCCTGAGTTTTGACTGGGGAACTAGTTTAAAGGCATCTAGGTACTGTCGAGTTGTAGGGACGATAGATTACAATTGTATTTTGCACTGTTGTTTTGTTACTGTTCTATGCACTTTTAAGTTACTAAGAGTTACAACCCAGCTTTAAAGAAAAAAAAAATAGGGAATTGTTGCTGCCTGTTTTGAGCTTCCCCTCCCCCCTCCCAAAGACATGTGCTCATAGCTCCTTTGTTCCAAGCGCGGGCAAAGCCAAATGTAACTCAGACTCTTCAGCAGTGTCTGATTGGCCGCTCACCCCAGGTCCGCCCCCAGTCCTCCCCTTTCCCCTTCTCCTAATAAAAGATGGTCGAGGGGAGGCAAAGGCTCTCTCTCAGCTCAGCTACTTTCCTGTAAACATCTCTGGTCGTCTGTCTCATTTGAAGGCTTCTAACTGCAGGGAATTGAGCGAGCAGGGAGCTATATTTCTCCCTCTTTGCTTCTGCTGATGGTATTTGCTCTGCAGCTGATTCAGGTACCGATTTTAGAGCTACTAAAGTGCTAGATTGCCCGTGCTACCTCTCGAGGCTGCTCGAGGCTTTCTAAGGCATTGAAATACAAGCGCTAGCCGGTATAAAGCTGAAAAGATACCTTCCGCATTCTATATTCTGTAATATAAAACATGTTTATAATATACAACTTAAAATAACAACTCTTTGCTTAGGATTTAACCTGTCTAATATGGTATCAAAAAAATTTTTCTCCTTCATGTTCAATGCCAAATACAGGTAATATTTTTGAATAAAATATATATGTGGCTACAGCATATAGTAGCATCACAAGGCTTATTAAGTGTGAAAAACGAGGTTCACTCTTAGTAAAATTTTAAGGAAAGTTTAATAAAAGGGATAATTAGGAGACAACAGCAAAAGGGGTATTACAGCCAGGTGCTTTGGCAGAGGCACACCTCTACATCCAAAAGATCGTCTTTAAAAGTACATCTCTTATTGCATATTCATCACAATCATGCATGATTCATAAATTCTTTAGAGTTTCTGTGTATTGTCCCATCAGCCTTATCCTCCTCCTTGGCTCCATTCCATCTCTGCTCCCTCCATAAATTCTTCTCCCTGGTTTCAGGTCTTCTTCTTCTCTGATAAGATTCTCCAGGAATGTGAAGGCTTTCTCTGCCTATCTTTTCTAAATTGACTGTATAAACAACAGACATTCTATATCATGTATTACATTACAGAACCTAGGTAAAGTTTTTCTAACATTAAGGAACATAAAAAAAAGCTAACATCACAATACATTCATAACAATTCTGTAACGTGCGGAAAGCCAACATCACAATACAGTCATAACATTAAGAACCTTGTCTCTCCATTAATAATGATTTCAAATTTAGCAGGATGACTAAGACCTTGCTTAGTCCCTCAAGTCTTCATGGTTCCAGTAAGAGTTAGCCATAAATCTTTTTCCTTTGCAGTGCAGTGTTTTAGGCTTAATCTAGCGAAAAATTCTGTTGCTATCCAGTCTGACAAAAGCCAAAATCCACACTGTTCTCAAGAGGGCAGTTACTTGAGTGACCAAATAGTTTGAAAATGTGTATAACTTCCTAGAGCCAGGTGTATCAATGAATTCCACAAAGGGAAAGTACACGTGAGAAATTTAACAATCATATAACTGTGCTATATTTCTGGGTCAAAGTTACAAAAACATACAAAGGGTACTTGGACAATGCCATTACTTAAAATGAATGATGAGGCACTGGAACAGGTTTCCAAGAGAAGTTATGCATGGTCCATCCCTGGAAGTGTTCAAAGCAAGGCTGGATGGGGCTCTGAGCAACCTGGTCTAGTGGAAGGTATCCCTGCCCTTGGCAGAGGGGTGGGAACTAGACTTTTAAAGTCCCTTTTAACCCAAACCATTCCATGATTCTATGACATAAAATAGTTAATTAAAAATTCCTCTGTAAGCCAGGGAAAACACCTTTTATAAAAAAATTTCATATTGAAGTATTTCCTCTCTGTTGCTCTGATTGTTATAACACAAATTCAGAAGTTCAGTACTGGATGCTCCAGCATATTGGTTTTCTGATATTTTTCTTGTGGGCAACCTTATGCATCTGGATAGACTTACTAACTCAAATAAATGTGATAATTTTAAGTAAAGACTTAGGGAAGAGATGACCAGCTGATGCACATATGCTGGTTTCCTCTTAGTGTCTACTAGGAGATAGGAAGGCAATGCTATAAGAAAAGAAAGAGTTAAATTTCATTGTTTTTAGTAGCTGAGGGATGTAGTATATTGAAAACCAGATTTATTTTTTTCCTAGTGATACCTGACCATTGACAAAACTTCAGTTGTCTTTTCTGTTTGTTACCTCTGCATGCTCGTACCTATTGCTGTTTTCAAAAATATTCCCATGCTGGTACTACATGGGTGTGAGGAGCCAATTTAATCTTGATTTCTCTCTCACAAGCTCTGGGGCTTTTTGGCTTTGGCTTTTTGAGTCTTGTCTTTTTCGGGCTTTTTTGGCTCCGGGGGCCTTTTGTTTAATGTGTTTTTGCTTTGGCTCCAGCCTGCTGAGGTCTGCTTCTTGCCCTGGCCCTAGCTTGTTTCTTGTCCTTTTTGCCCTGGCTCCAGCCTGCCTCTTGGCTCTTCTGCCGTCGCCGGCCCTTGCTCGCCCTCGCTCACTCCTCACTCGCCGTCTCGCTGGGCGCTTGGTGGAACACTGGGTGACCTCTGAGCCTCGGGTGTAGCCTGTGTCCTGCCCTACCCCCTCCCCCATCCCAGCTGCCGCCTGCCCTGCCTCCCTGTGTTCCTGCTCGACACCCTGCCTCCTACGTCCCTGCGTTCCTGCCTGAGCCACCTGCCTCTCTGGTCCAGCCCCTCGCTGTGATCCCCGCCACGACCGTGTCCAAGGATCTGGACCTCCTGCCTGAGCGCCCACTCACTCGCTGCGTGTCCGGCTGCCCATCACCACGGGAGCTGTGCCTGTGGAGCCGCGTCTCTCCGAGAGCTGCTCAGGCTCCCCAGCAGGCAGCGTGCACACCCCACCCACCACCTGGATGTCGACGGCACTCCCTGACCCTCTGGTGGTAACATCTGCTTTGTCTCTCGCTGTCTCCTCTCTCTTTGTCTCTCTCCCCCACCCATCCTTTCCCATTTTCCTTCCTCCTTTTCTGTCTTTTCCAGTCCTCTTTAGTAGGGCAACTCCTTTTTTTTTCCTTTTCGTTACAGATAAACGGTTCTCAGATACAATGTTGTCTTGTTTGACTTGATTTCATCCTAGACCATCTTTAAAGAACTCCTCACAGTTCCCCACAGTGGAACACGACAGTGGGGTTTGTTTTCTTGTTATGGTCCTCCCTCCTTGGAGTTTATACAGACAGGAAGAAATTTATGTTGACTAATTATTCACAGGCATCACATTTAAATTGACTCTCATTTTGTGATAATTTATTTAATGTTGCTGATGAGTGTAGTGCCCCACACTCAAAAGACATAAGCAGTAATATGTTTTCTTGAGGTGCAATAATAATTTGGCAGAGTTCAGTAATTTTTATGGAATTTAACTAAGTTTAACAGTTAAATTTACAATGGTTCAATAAGTTTGATGTCAAGGTTCACCTTATTAACTATTGTATGGCAGAAACATACAAGGAAAAACTGAGTTTAGGGTGATTGACACAGAGATTGGAGATGAAAAAGGTAAGGAAAACATTCCCATTGAGTAACGAAGTTCAGAGTGGACCCCCTTTGTTTTCTAAACTTCTTATGGATCCTAGGTTCAGCCCGGTTCTGTCTTAGTTTCAGACAATAGTTTCTGTCTAAAGGAATGATCTATACAAAGTTTATAATTATTAATATTGAGCAGCTACATGAATTAGTAATGTTTCATTAATGTTAATTAGCATGTTATCAATTACGTACTGAAGATCTGTCATGAGTAAAGAATCTCTCCACCCCAGGCAAGGAAGGATTTCATTGTCTCAGGTAAGTGCTCTCAGACCTTGACAGGAGTCTCTGCTCCAGGGGAGAGTTGCTTGGCAAGCAGTCCAGCTTCAGTTCAGGGAGATTTTAAACTGGGGCCATCCTGATCAGAACATTTATAGAATAAATTAGTTGGCTGCCAGTCAGTAGTATAGACAAGATAGATGTCTTTGTTTTAGCTCTGGTGTCTTGTTCTGTACTTTGTTTTACTTGGAACTAACTTTTCAAAATATTTTTCTGAGGCACTTCCAGCACCATGTACATGTGTCAGGAGCTTTTCTGCTCACAGGGTCATGCTAATTTCCCCCCTCTCCCCCTCAAAAATGGAAGAAATAAAATTAATCTTGGAAAAAGCATTTGTTAGAAAGTTTTAATGCGAAGCTAGAATTTCATATTATTACACAGGACAGAAAACAAAGGAGCATATAAATGAAAATATGCAATGATTAACTCAGAAATGAATGACAAAAATAATGAAATTTGCTAAGATGCTAAAAACTGCCTCAAAAAGAAAGCCCATTTATTTTTGTATGTTATATCAATTTTCTTTGCAGCTATCTGTCCTATCAAACTTAACCTCTCAGATAGTAAAAAGGAATTTATTTCTTCCTGGAATAAAAAGCCCTAATAATTGTCATGTTCTGATTATGTAAGCTGTATTTTGTTATTTGTGTATTTTACTGTTGCTAGCAAGGATATACAAATAAATTTTAAAGTTTCTGGAAATGTAAAGTTTCAGGTATAATCTGTAATGACTTACCATAGTTCCTTACCTCCTAGGTTCCTACCTTCATTAAAATCTGTATTCAATAATAAAAATTATTTTTTAGTCAATTCTTAAAAACCTCCCCAAATTATAGACTGAATCTTGTCAGAGATTTTTTTTTAATAGTAGAAAAAGAAAATACACTATAAAGACACTGCTTCACTTGTTATTTTGTGTCCCTAAGGAAAATAGGCAAAGTTGGGTGGTTCACGTATCTTTCAAATGATCAATTGGTTTCAGATTAACTACAGGATTATCAATAACTTTCTTTTTTTAACAGATATATAGGTTTTCATTTTGCTTCCATTTTGAGTAACAAAGGCAATCAAATCAACCTTTCTATTTTACCTTCAAGAAGGTAAGCAAATATATGTGCTTAGCAAAGAAGGGGTGTGAAATCCTTTACGTTGTTGTAATTCTCTTTTCAGTATGCTTTAACACTAGCTGTTATCCCCTGTATTGTCACTTACTTGCAGAAGCATAAAAATACTGCATAACGTAATAGCAAGGTTATCTTAAACACACTTAAACAGATGAAATGTGTAATGAAATTGAAGGCAATTTTTTTTTTATGTTATTGCCCTATAACTGAGAAGAAAAACCCCCTAAAATATTATTCAATTATACCTAGGTTTTCAGGATAGGTTTCTACTTTTAATACATTACTTAGTTTTTAAGTGGATAGTGCTGGGCAGAAAATTCATAGAATGTGAACCCTATCAAAGCCAAATCAGTACTATGGCTTTTGTGGAATTACTGATGGCAATGACAGCACCAGAAAAAGTAGAATAAGAAAGTGAAAAGAGTTGTTACCTGTGTTTTTTTCCTGCTTGGTTAATGAGTTACCAACTTTGAATAAAGAAGCATTAGAGCTTTGACCATGACTATTGCACAAAAAAGAAATGGAAAGGTCCACAGCTTTGCTTATGCTTTGTTTCCTTACTGTGAACTGAGAGGAATAAAGATTTCTTAACATTTCCAGTCACAGAAAACATGTAAATCAGCTTTTGTTGAAATGTTACGCTTGATCTCTTGAATTGCACATATAAGCCCATTAGCACTGCAAAACCCATGCTTAGTTCTATATTTTACAGGCATTATTTTAGAGACATGTAGCTAACCAAAGGCCCTGCAGAACCTGAAGATCCACTGTTCTCTTTGTATTCCATTTTTTTATAGATAAGTTGGATAATATATTCAGGTAACAAATAAATATAGGAAAATATATTTTCACTGAAGTCAGCCACCAGAATTAAGGCAAATACATCTTCATTTCATATAAAAATATTTTTTCCTTCACTTGTAGGTCAGATTTGTTATGAAAAAATGAATAGCTTTTAAGAATGGAATCATGCATTTGAGAATATGAGTGTAATTTGAGGTTAGTTATGTTCTATATCTTTCTAATGCAAAAGGCAGAAGACATGAGTTTATTGTTCTTAAGGAAAATGGATGATGAAGAAAGATTTGCTGTTTAGAGAAACTTCCAGTTTAGAGAACAAAATTGTTCCTTGTGAGGCTATACTATTCAAAAGAAATGAAACCAAATATACAAATATATTCCATTTTTCCATCTTTGAGAACATCTGTGACAGATGTTATTAAATTGTAGCATACATGAAAGTGTATCATTTTATGTAATACATGCTATTTAATTCCAAGGAAGTTACCTCAAAATAATCTTCTATTCATTAATAGTTCATGTCTATCAAAGCTGAATTTGGTAGGTTCCATCCTATGTTGTTGCTTCTATTCTCTTGAGTCTGCAAATTCTATTAGAGACACTACAATATGAGGAAAACTTTGTTTACCATCATTACTAATAAATGGTCTTCCAATTTCTCTTCCTTCACACATTTTTGTCCACAAAGCCCAAGCAGTCCCATGTTTATGAAGAGTGATTTCAGGAAGAATGTGGTCAAAATTTCTGTAATCAGTGTTATAAAGATTTGTGAAGTATATATTCTTTCTGTATAATTTCATCATATGTGGTATTAGTGAAACATGGTGCCAGATTTTTAAAGATCTGATTACTTTACTGTATACATGACACTAAAAATATAAAGCATAAGGAAAAATCGAAAATATAAGAATTAGGCTCAGAGTCATTCTTATGGCATGAATAACTATTGCTTTAATATTTTCAGGTGAAAGACAATTGAATATGTAAATTTAATAATTTTCCATTATTTTGTATGTAACATTGAATTGTTTATATTTACTATTTCACCTATTGCTCATATGTATCATAAAATTGCCCAAAAATTTATATGTAAATTAATGGAAAATTATTAAAATTAATGGAAATAATACATGTATTTCAATACTGTTCTATAAAACAAGATGATTTGCAGAATTTTGAGTGGATTCAAACTTTTATTTTTCTGAGTAATTATTATGAAAGATCCATTACCGATCAGAATACATAGGTATTTACATATCTATGTATACACCTATAAACCCCAATATACTTGGGTTTTCAGGTCCTGTATAAAATTTCCCCCTTGATGGCTCCTCGGTGCCATTTTCCTCTTCTATAATATTTCTACAGGACATTTTGACTGGTTTGGGTGAGAGTCAGTGACCTCTGACAGGTACAGCTGCTCAGACTATTTCATGCTCCACAGGTTGCTGTAGGCAATAAAAGGCCATCATCTCCCATATACTTATATTTCATATATATAAGTATATAAAACACACGTGTATTTATGGTTATTGTATAAATACACACATCTATACATAGAAGTATAGTTTTTCATGCATCAAATACTAGATCTGGACAGCTTTCATCTTCCATATGAACAGAACGTAAACAAAGAAAGGAGACCCTGGTGTGAAATTGAGATGAAAAGTGAGTGTGGCCTTTGAGAAATCAGCCCAAAATATGTATCACCCCATTCTAGTTTTGAAGTTATGTGTACACGCGTTCAGGCATTTTAATCACAGTTGATGGTTTCTATGCCTTTTATGAATCTCTAAGACAAACACTTAGGAATGGAAATTAAGATAAAATATTTCCTTCTGAACAACTTTCCATCCCCAATATGCCCTTCTCTCTCAGGCTTCTCAAGACTCAGGAAAGCAAGTTACTAAAGAAACAGGAACTGAACTTGCATAACTCCTGTTTTCAATGATAGAGTGTGGCACTACATGACCATTTACCCGTGAGAGGAACAGTGTCACTGATTGGATTAGAGCGGGAGAGACTAATGCAGTTATGTCCTTAAGGGTTAGACAAAAAATGCATCTTTCGCCTCTGCAAGTGAGCACCGCTAGTAATTCAACAGTATTATATGTGTGAGGCAGCTTGCAGGATCTGTTCTATTTGTCACTGGAATTGGCTGTACAGCATTTGTCAAAGTCTGAGTTTTTTCAGCCCTGGAACATTTTCCCAAAGTCCTCTTCTGTGCTCATATTTTAAAAGTAGTTTGGGGGCATCTAAAAACGAAGGGAAATCATAGCACATTTCTACTCTTTACAACAATACCATTACTTAATAGTTCTGAAAACAACTGCTTATAGTAGCATAGGTCTTCAGTACTCTGAGATTCACAGTTGCATCTTTGAAAAATGTCCCAAGATTAAGGAAAAGATTTTCCAAGACTCCTAAGTGAACAAGCTACCCAAGCTTCAGTTGTTGGCACCAGACCTCAGGGAGGCAACTAATTATTTTTTCTTTACTTGATAATTGATGTGTTTACTGCTCTAAGGATGGGCACTTTTTTCCCCCCAGAATGTTGCTACTTGTTGGGAGAAACCTTTGGTAAATTTAATTTTTGATATTTTTAAACACAGTGATAAAAAGAAAATTTGCCCCTAAGCCCATAATCCCCTGAGAGATTATTATTTTAGCCAATGGTAGCCAACATTACTTTCTGCTTGCAAGTTGCTAGCTAATAAAAGCTGATTTTTAAAATACTATTGGTTTTCGTTTTCAAGGATGTCCTGTTTGAATCTATATCTCACTTGTTTTGCCAGCAATGGTGTTTTGGTTTTCATCTATACAAAGTTCATTGGCTATCACTAGTCACATATGCTAAGCAAAAACCCTGACCAGTTCCATCAGTTTTGAAGATCTATTTGTGTATATTCTCAATACATTATTTTCAATTGCAGAGTAATTAATGCATAACAGCAAAAAAAGAGGTTTTCTCAGCACAGTGTATGGGTTGTCTTTAGCAGAGGTACATAGAATTACAAAATAAACTGAGTTGGAAGGGACACATCAGCATCATCCACTTCAGCTCCTGGCCCTGCACTGGACATCCCCAACAGTCCCACCATGCACCTGAGAGCATTGTCCAAATGCTTCTTGAACTCTGTCAGGCTTGGTGTTGTGACCACTTCCTTGGGGAACCTGTTCCAGCATGCAACCACCCACTGGGTGAAGAACCTTTTCCTAATATTCCATCTAAACCTCCCCTGACTCAGCTTCAGGCCATTCCCACAGGTTCTGTCACTGGCCATGAGACTGAAGAGATCAGTGTCTGCCCCTCCTCTTCCCCCTGTGAGGAAGTTGTAACTGCAATGAGGTCTCCCCTCAGTCTCCTCCAGGCTGAACAGACCAAGTGACCTCAGCTGCTCCTCCTAAGTCTTGCCCTCCAGACCCTCCATGATCCTTGTGTTCCTCCGTTAGACGCTCTCTGATACCATAATTTTTGTTTATATTGTGATGCCCAAAACTGCACACAGGACTCGAGGTGAAGATGCATATTACTGTATCCTGCAGCCGTAGGGAGGAGAGGAGAGAAGATCCAACAGGCAGGAATTGTGTAGCAAGATTGATTTATTTAAATAATTTACAAACTCTTTTATAGACTTTTTTCTTCATAGTCTAATTGGACAAAGGATCAATCAACCCCTGGGTTGATTGGCTAAAATCCTAAAACATCCATTGTCAAAATATTTTTCTACTGTACCATAAACAAGGTCGCAGGTGTTCATAGTTTATAGAACTCTAATATCTTCATGAGAGAGAAAAGTATCTCACGGGCTTAGAAAGAAGAAGGAAAATTTCTTGCTAGCAGCATTTTTGTATCCACAGATGCATTTTTACGTTTTCACACAGTTAAGGTGACTCATGAAATTCAGGAGAAACATCACAATATTCTGTGTCGTGCTCTAGTCAGAATGTGCAAATATATGCAGTCTCATTAATTTTGTCTACTGTGACATAAATAGCAATTATCTAGTACCAGATGGATCATTTACTCATCTTTGTCCTGACACTAGAGTTTTAGAAAGACAGTTATTACCATTTGCTTAGGCTGTGCCTGTACTGGTAAAACACTCTTTTGGGACTGTTCTCTGAGACTGCAGCCAAGTGGTATGGATTGGTCAGTGCCCATACTGCTAGATTCCTTAATCCTCAGAACAGCCTGACCACAGAGCCTGTCGTGCTCAGCCCGTGCTACCTCCAGTGCTGGGAGTGTGTGGGTGAGCTCAGCACTACTTTTGTACTTACTATCTAGGAAACCTGCATTGTGCCATGTCTGTGATAGAAAGGACTAGATTTCAGCTATTTCAAAGCAATTATTTGACCTATTATTTTTGCAGGAGTTAAAGACACAGCCACAGAAAATGCACCATCCATCCAGAAAATTTTTTTATTTTAGCTTATATTTTCTACTGTTGAATTATTTTTTGAACTCTTTGGTAATAGGCACAATTTTATAATAAAAGTGTGAAAACCAAAATCCTGTCCAAGGTCAGCCTGACTTTCCATAACATATATAAAAAATTGGTAAATATACCTTTCAACATTAGGTCCTAGATGTAAATCATGCATTGCTATTATGTGTTGTTTATTGCTTTCATGCATGTCCCAAAAAATTAACCAGCACTGTGCTCACTTAATATCGGGGATGTGTATTTGTATGTACTTCATTGACATAAACCCTTAAAATTACCAAGCAAAGGAGATGAAAAAGAAGCTTGAATGTAATTTCTAATAGATAGATTGTGGTCTAACTGTATAGCAAGTCCACTCCTGCCAAGAAGAGGTATTAAGGCTGTGGCAGTAAAGCCCTTGAGCAGAGTGTTTGTTTCCCTTGAAAAGGACTCTTGGCAAAAATAGTGATGTTTTGGCAATGGTAAGGTGCTAATAGAAAATTTTCCTCTATATCTTTCCATTCCAAGGAAGAGTTGTTTTATTCTGTAAAACATGAGCACTTTTTGTTTGAAGGAGCAAACCCTCTAGATTTCAAGAAATCTGATCAGTCTTGATTGCAGTATCACCAAAGCAAAATATTGTATATTTTGTTTCTCATCTAAACAATTTTAAAATTATGTACTCAATGTGGAAAACCCACGTTTCTGACTAGATGCACTGAGGGGTAGGGGAAAGACAGGGCCGTGCTCTAGGTTCTGTGCCATGTGCTCTGGAATGACCTTACTTGAGCAGGGAGGTTGGACCAGATGTGGTCCCTTTCCCTTGACCCATTCTGTGATTCTGTGTGATTCTGTGAAATTGTGCCCCACAAACTTGTGCTCCTGGGAAGAAAATAGAATTAAGATTGCTGAATTTTTTTTCTCTTTTTTCTACAGAAAAAAGGTTATTTTGTAGTATAATTGTGCATGAAACAATTAAAACAGATTATTTCTAGCTTTCTAGTACTAGCACAGTGTAGCAAGTTTTAGCTTCCTTTGGACATCATTACACAAATGATCTCTAACACTGTTTCAGGGAAGCAGACTGAAGTCATAGTCATGCCTTAGTCCCTTTTTTGTCAGTTCCTAGTTCTTTACAAATGAGCAACAAGATGACGGGAGCCTTTGAATGTCTCTTGGTGTCTAATTATAGCTTAATGGGCTTTTTCAGTCTTCTCAGATTTGCTTTAAATGTTGTTCTTCTTGGAAATGAAAGCTTTAACAGTTGAAATCTTGCCTCTGCGTCCTTTTTGGAGCAGTTCCCACTTTGCCCGGTCAGCTCTGGACGCAGCAGGCTGTGGGGGCCAGCCTCTGGAATCTGGGAGACCAGAGGTCTGGCTCGTGGGTCCTTCCACAGGACCGCGGCAATAGAGGCAGGTGGTGGAAGAAGGAGGCAGGCTCAATTGTGGATGAAGTCCAGAAGGTTTATTGTGTCTCCGAACAGGGGACCTCGCCCCCCGGGGGTGTCCAGCAATGAGCAACCCTGAGTGCACCTGCCAGGGGTTTTATGGGGGGGTGGCGACAGGGGAGGGATGACAACGGCATTGAATCAGGGAAGGAGAAGGACGGGTCTTCGGGATGAGGGACACACAAGGGAACCTATCTTGGGAAAGGAAGGGAGGGATCCTCCCCCCAAGACCAATCACTCGACGCCCCTGCCAGAACTTTCTAGAAGCTTGGGGGGGTGCCGGAGCGATTGGCAGGGGTCTGGGAGGAGACAAATAGAGAAAGCAGGGTTATGAACACGAAACCGGGAGGGTATAAACTGGGATGGTACAGTAACACGAAACCCAAAGGGGAGACCCGGACTGAACCAAACAAGACACACTCCCACAGAATCTGTTCTTCCTTTAAAAGAGATTGGGTAACATGCATGGTTCAAGTGATTAGGAGTAATATTTGTCATACTTCCACTATAAATCACACACTGATTTTTCCATCAAAGGAAAAAGGATGATGAAAAAGTAAAGCTGACTTTGTGTCATTACTTTGCCTAGAAATGACAATGCATCTGCAATAGGAAATTAACAAGAAGCAGAGAATTAATGATTTCAGTTTGGGGTTTTTTATGTATTTTGTATGTATCAGATCTTTCACATAATCAGTTTAAGATGTGCTAATCAGACTTTGTTATTGGAGACTACCCAGTATCTCAAGACTGCTTGTGCACAAGACTGAGAGCAAAACAACCACTTAACTCTTAAGTCTTTCCCTCTTCCATGCACATCTACCCTCCTGTTGCTTTTGGACTCTCTAAGATCTGGCTCCATGTCAAAACAACATTATGAGAGCTGATTATTTCAGCAATAAAAATTAATTTCCTATATAAATTGTACGATGTCTGCACAGAAATCCAATGCTACACTTTCTGCTATAGGGTACTAGCTCTCTTGAAAGGAGGGAGGTTCCTGTCTGCAACAGAAACCTGGGATACCTTCTGTGCCAACCCCACTCTGACATCTCCAAGTGCAGGAGATGCAATCCCTACCAAGTAACAATGTCCCCTGCGAGTGTTTGCTTGGCAATGTGCTTTCTGATCACTCCCTTTATTCAGGTATACTTTTGAAATCTCATGGAAATAGCAGACCTGGAGAGAGGTCTCCATCCATCCCAATTTTATTCTGCTTACAGGTTTCTCCTGGTTTTGCCTTGTAGAATACCAGTTCTGTCACCTGCATCAAGAGATAGGACAACTGAGCTATAGAGCACCATCTGGTCCAGTGGGTCACTGAATACCAAATTAAAAGAATGCCTCCTGTTGCTTTGTGAATATGTTGGTTCAGCTCTAACATGACACATAATTAGCTGGTTTCTTCTCACTTGCCCAAATCATAATTAAATTTGTCTTGTTGCTGTAGTGGTTAGTGTGAATAAGGATGAATATATATTTTGAATGTAAAAGATTCCTATTAATTTACGAAAGAAATTATACCGAAACGTGAATATTCCTGAGCATGGAATTTTTTTTCATTTACATGCAAATTTTTTATTAAAATATCCTTGAAATTTTTATTGACTATGTGACAAGAAAAACTTCTGTTCCTAATATCCTGTTGATATTAGGCTTTAGTACCTCCAACAGCCTAGCTACTCTTACTCAAATGGAAATTTCTGTTCAGTATGTACTGGCATTTAGCTCCCTAGTTACACTTTATTAAAGAACCAAGAAAATGATCTGTTAAATATTCTGAAATTAAGATTGGATTCCCCTCCCTCCCCATTTCCTCCCCAGCCTTGCAATAGCTTCCTTTTTCCTGGACAGGCAATTTCACCAGAGAAAATAGCAAAGTGACCCGCTTCTCCCTACTGTTTTTAGAAAGCAGGCGGGCAATGGAGCTGGAGAACTCCTGCAAGCTGAAATAACTCCCTTTGTCTTTCACAACGAATTTATTTTCTTGTTGTTTAATTTGGGTCTGTTTCCCAAGCAAGCCTGTCATGTGCTCCAGTAGCCAATTGAGCTGGCACAACTGCCTGGCACTCTGTTTGCTCTGAATTGCAGCCTATATCCTGCTGAGAACAACCAGGAAGAAAAGCGGTAGTGAATCCCAGCTGATTCCCTGCCTTGATTCAGCAATGTTCATTACTCAAAATCAAAGAAAACCTAGTGGGGCATACACTTCACTGAACAGGCCCTCGTGCACTTATACAGAAAGAAGGAGCATTACATCCAAGGGCTTTGCTTATTTTTTAATAATGGTTACCTGGTGGTATATTTGCTACAGAGCCTGAAGGAAATGTTTTCATCTCTAACATGCTGCACTGATGAGTGTAGATGCTTAAATGCAAGCTACGAGATCAGTTGTGCTGTGCAAAGGCTCAGCAGTGGAGAGTGATTGTAAGGAGTGATTAAGAACAAAGCATGTCCAGAGAGTTGGTGTTTTAGCAGCTGTGAAAGAAATGGGAGTCAGGTCTGTCTCAGTCAGATGAAGATACTAAAAGCAGGAATCACCCTGGTAACGTAAGGGCATGACAAACAACTCAGTATTTGGATTTTTTGGTGAGTCACCACCTTGTTTCAAGTCTCATTGTTATGAATGCAAGTTTAGATTTTTGTCCTTGCTTAGTTATGAACAGAATGGAAACTTTATTGCCAAAGATGGTCACCCTGTAGATACTTTTATTAACTCGTAATACAGATAGCTAAAAGTAGCTAAAGCAATTTCATTTACTTCTTTACCACAACACACTAAATTTCAACATGCCAGGTAACAGATAATCCATAAACATTATTTTTTAAATGCAATAATTATAAAAGACAGTAAAGCTGTTTAAATATCTGTAACAGCATCACTGATTCCTAGATGATTACTGATAACATTAGAATACCCAGTGTATTTTTCTAGGGACCATTCAATAGCTCTTAACTCATCTTAAAACTTTGCTTGTTTAGTATATAAAATCTTTGTAAGAAACAAAGACCTTACTGGAGAAACGAAAATTGCAGGATTGCACCAACATAATGGTCCATTTCTACATCTTCTAAGGATAGTGTGTGGGCATGTGAAGGAAGAAAGAGGGAGAGAGAGGAGAGAGTTATGTTTATAATTTCCTTAAATGATTTAGAAATCGTATTTCAATTTTTGGTTACTGTACAGACTGCTCTGGCAAAGCTCTCTCAGATTTAATTTGAAGTTTTGTTGGTGTAAAGATTATCTTTACATCTCCTAAATCCCTCTGTTTTCATTTTTTGCATTTATGTCTTACAAAAAATTAATTACATTCAGGCAAACTCCTCTTACTTACCATCTTATATGGACTCATTATTCCTACTATATTAAAATGAATGGCACTAAACTAAACTATTTTATTTGGTTTGTGTGGCCAGGTTTTGGTAGCGGAGACCTCCTTGCAGCCTGTGGAGGAGCCCACACCGGAGAAGGTGGATACCCAAAAGAGGATGTGTCCCTGTGCGAAGCCCATGCTGGAGTAGGCTCCAGGCAGAACTTGTGATACCACAGGGGACCCATGCTGGAAGAGTTCATAAAGCCCATGGGAAGGACCCACTGTGGAGAAGTTTGTTGGGGCCTGTCTCTTGTGGGAGGGACATCGAAGAGTGTAAGACAACCTCCCCCTGAGGAGGAAGGAACAGCAGGGACAACTTGGGATGAATCAACTGCATCCTTCTGCAATGCAGGGCAGGAGGTAGAGAAAATGGGAAGTGAAGTTGAACTTGGAAACAAGGGAGGGGTGGGAGAAAGATATTTTTAAGATTTGGTTTTATTTCTCCTTACCTTACTCTGATTTGTTTTATAATAAATTAATTTCTCCAAGTTGAGTCTGTTTTGCCCATGACAGTTATTGCTGAGTGCTCTCCTTGCCCTTATCTTGACACATGAGCCTTTCATTACATTGTCTCTCTCCTGTCCAGCTGACCAGGGGAGGGATAGAGTGGCTCTGATGACACCTGGCTTGAACCCACCACAACTATATCCAGATATATTGATTTAATCCCTTACTGCATAAAGGCAAATTCTTTTTGCTGTCATCTAGGTAAAACAGTAGTGCTCATGACTGCTCAGTTAAATAAAGTAATGAACTTGCTTCTACAGCTTTGAGGCAGAGAAAGCATTATGACGACTTTTCCTAGTGATATAGGAACAGCAGAAACTATTTCTTATTAAAGAGTGGGTTCCTCTTCTCCATTTATGACTTTCAAGATCTTCTCATTACAGATCTATCCTGTTTTGACTGCTGCTCCATACCAGAGACTCTTTGTTTTCCAGAACAGGCATGTTTACAGATCCATGAGTTACTCTTGGGCCATCAAATTATCATGGCCTCGTGCCCAATTTCATCTTCTTGAACACTATTCTCTCTAAGCACACTGTCACTGCAGATAGGGTAGATAAAAGAAAGAAACTTAAAACAGACAAGACTTATACATGCAGTGTGTCCTGATAAACAATACCAGTCTATACTGTTTGACAGCTGTATTGAAATGTGAAACTAATAAGGGAGAGTGATTGACAGATTTTGAGGAAGATGAAAGGAAATTAAACATCATGAAATAAAACAGCTGATGATCTGTTCTTGTCGTGACACTGTAGCATTGTCCTTCAGCAGGGTCCTAACTGTGATAACAGAAATATAAAGTTCTGAAAAAGAACTTGTATGAAAATACTCTTCTGGCTAACTAGAAGTACACAAGACTGCAACAAATCTTATTAGAAACTGGTTCATTAAAGAAACTAGTAAAACCTACACTAAAGCAATCATGTCTCAATAATTCTACTGGGTCCCACATTTCAGTTATTTCAAATGGGTTTGGCAATGTTGACTTTTCACATGGTAGCAAGGAGACACACAACTTGGAGAGCTCTATAAACAGCTGTGTCTTTTATATCTGTGCATTTGGTCAAAGAAGAAGATTTTCTTTCTGTCCTGGTGGAGATAATGTCTTGCGTAGGTCTTCTAGAACTGTGACACATTACGTTGGAGAAATAGCCTCTGTGGTTCTGAAGGGCTCAGTTTAATTGCCAGTATTCTGTTTCTATGAGTTGTGGTTTTATAAAATGTCCTCATATGATTTTGCTTTCTTACATTCAGAATGCAGATGCTAAAAGAGTTTTATGTTTAACAAAATGATGAGAAGAACCATACTGCAATACATACAATGTGTTTATTCTTTGAAGTCCAACTTGCCAAATGTTGGGGTCCCTCCCCCTGCCATGGAGCCCTGGGAGATGGGCCCTGGGGGGGAGACACGGGGTTTCCCTGCCCCTGGTCACCTTTGTTTCCCATTGGTTGGTTTGTGTTCCCCGGGGTGGCCAAGGACCCTCGGGTCCCGTGACTGCGGAGTTCCTGAGCTGAGCCCCGGCCATGTGGCTGGAGAAATAAACATCTCTGAAACATCTACCACGAATCTGTCCATATATACTTCGTTTCCACGGGACTCCTGGTTTGAAATATACTTGTTGCAGTAATCCCCGCTGCAACAAACTGGTGGAGGAATGCGAGCAAGATACCGATCCCTGAGGAAGATTCGTGAGTAAAATAACCACTCTAGACCTCTCTCTTCTCATCTTGGTTTGGATATTCTCTCTGGACTATGGAAGAATCGTGGGAAATGGGGCTCTCTGAGCCACAGAAAGAAATGTACCTAGAAGTAAAAGGAATCCTTGAACAACAAAACAAAAAAGTTATGGAACCGGGAGATCTAGAACTTTTTTTTAACTGGCTTTTCAAAAATTTCTCCTATATTTCTCGAGACTTACTTTTTGATATTGAACCTCCTGGATCTTGTCAGGGGTGTTTTTGGGACGAGATCTTGTGGGAGATGAAAGATCAAACAGAACATGTATTAGTGATTGAACCCTTGCGTGGATCCATGGTAGTCAGTGGAGCTATTCAAGAGCATTTATATGGTCCTATTACTTCTAAAGCAAAGGATGGCCATAGTCCCGCGGCTGAGGCTGCGCGGCCGCCATCCCGGGAGCACACGCCAGCGGAGGTGCCTGTGCTGGATGCGCCTGACCCCCTTGGGAGTGCGTGCCTTATGGCAGACCCCATCCCTGCCTCGGGGTCCCCAGCCACGCGGCTGCGAGTGAGGGAGTGCTGCTGCAGGCGCTGCGGGTGCCGTGGGCCACGAGCAGCCAGGAACCGGGCATCGGCGTGGCAGGCCACTCTGAGCACACGGCTCGGAGAGCCCTGCGGAGGGAGAAGTGGCGGTTTCCACAGTGACACGAGAAGCCGCACAGCGCTGAGCCGAAACGGGGCCGCACTCAAAGCAGTGTGGAGTTTGCGGAGCGGAACCGCTCACAGGGCCCGGGGCCAGCGGCGATGGCAACGCGGGGCTGCGCAGAGCCCAGACACGCGCCGGAGCAGAGCCCCTCGGAGAGCGCGGAGCAGCCGCAACGCGGCGGCCCGGCCGAGACGTAGGAGTCGGCGAGGCGGCCACGTGGGACCAGCACCCACGACGAACATGCAAGCATGTGATAGGAGGAGTTGTAGCCACAAAAGTCACAGGAACTGTGAAATGGTACAATGTAAAAAACAACTATGGATTTATAACACAAGATGTTACAGGGGAAGATCTATTCATCCATAGAACTGCCATTAAAAGGAATAACCCTAAAAACTACCTGCAAAGTGTAGGAGATGGAGAAGTTGTACAATTTGATATAGTGCAAGGAAAGAAGGGTTTACAAGCAGCAAGTGTTACTGGGCCTGGGGGTATTCCAGTCAAAGGCAGCTGTTACGCACAGAATTATAAACAATATCCATCCCAGCAATTTCCCTACTCACAGCCTACTTTCCCCTTTTACCCTATACCCAATATAAACCCCTTCCTAAGTTTACCCTATCCCCAGTTTATTCCTAATCCGTTTTTCACCCCATGGCTTCCCTATACAATTCCATTTCCCTACAATTCCTCTCTGATGCCGAGGGGGGGCTGAAGAGGGGGAGGGAAGAAATTAAACCCTCTCCTGCCTCAGTTTCCCCACAAAGCATGCCCAGGGGGTTCTGTCTCCCTTCTGTCAGCCCTAAGATGTTCCACAGAATCTGTTTGGACATTTAAAGACTCAGGAGGGTGGCTTGTTTTGTCTTGAAACTGTTCTTGTTATGTTTATCCAGTTGTTTTCATTCTCCTTTTATTAAAATAAAACGGGTGAGATGTTGGGGTCTCTCCCCCTGCCATGGAGCCCTGAGAGAGGAGCCCTGGCGGGGAGACACGGGGTTTCCCTGCCCCTGGTCACCTTTGTTTCCCATTGGTTGGTTTGTGTTCCCTGGGGTGGCCAAGGACCCTCGGGTCCCATGACTGCGGGGTTCCTGAGCTGAGCCCCGGCCATGCGGCTGGAGAAATAAACATCTCTGAAACATCTACCACAAATCTGTCCATATATACTTTGTTTCCACAGGACTCCTGGTTTGAAATATGCTTGTTGCAGTAATCCCCGCTGCAACAGCCAAATATCAATTTTTTATTTGCCATATTTTTGTCACTAGTTTTCATATGAAATGTGCCGCAATGCCCGCCAGGTGGCTAGCTGAAGGGCCAGGCACCAGGCAATTGCCTTGCCTGCTACAGTAGCATAGGATGGGTGCTGAGGGAGAGTGGGACGCTAAGCGAGGTCCAGGCAAGGCTTGCTTTAGCCACCGATGGAAAAGGCACAAAAAAGACGAAGCAACAAGGGACTCTTCTCGGGGGGACAGGAACAGGTTTATTGGAGCCCGGGAGAGAGGGGCCGAGAAGAGCCAAGAAAACGTCTCTGGCAGGGGATTTTCTACCCCACTGCTCAGGGGAGAGCAATCACAGAACATCTAATAACAGAACAGACAAGGCATGTTACATAGGCAGGGATACATACAACTTAACCCAGGGGAGTGAGGTACGTGGAGAGAGTGAGCACGGGCCAACGACAGAGTGATGTGGAAACCAAGGGAGGGGGAGAGCGGTGGCCATTGCAGACATGCAGGGTGTCACGTCTTTCCTGCCTTGGCCAATGAACTTTCTTGCCAGACAGCCTGAGGGTGTCTATGTTGTGGCGGGCAGCTATCTTAGGGTTTCTGGGCCTCATGAGAATTAAACCACGGGACCTTTTGTCCAACGGGGCCCAGGACACCCTGGCAAGAGCCATGGCTCACCGCAACAGAAATGAAACTTTATATAAGTGAGCCTTTTTCTGTTTAATTCAAACTCTGTAAACTCAATGACTTTCTGTAAACTCAAAATCTTTTACAGTCAGTCCTTCTTTTGCAGCTTTAATATCCTTGTGCATCAAATGGAAATACATTTGAGAACACTCATTTACAGTAACAAGGTATGTAAAGTAGCATCAATAGCTCATGACCTATCCATAATTACAATGAGAGATAAGAGATGGAAAAAAGAAATAATTATCCCTTGAAATCTTTAGAAAAGAGCTGTACACTGACTCAGCCTCCATCTGAAATGATTCTTGGATAACAGCTTCATATTTACTTTAGTCTTCTTTTTTGTTATTCTTAGGACAGAATTCTATGATGTCCCACTGCTTTTATTACAAAATATAAACATAGACATCACAGTGTGTAATTTAAACATTACCGAAATAACCTTAAGTTTGCATTACTTTTTAGAATCTTTCACAGAAATGGAAAATAATTCAATCTTACTCTTCAGAGCTGTGACCTTAAAAATGAAAATAATTCACTGAAGATGTCTAAACAATTATTAATACTTTGATTGTTATAGTTGACATGATGTTCATGGAAAGACTTGCTAATAAAAACAGTGCTTCTAGTCACTTTACTATCATAGTGCTAATTGTTTAAATTACGATGTCACGATGCAGAACTGATGAATTGTTAGTAAAAAGTACATTAGCTTCTCTCTTTAAGGGAAAGATAAAATCGTGTTTACTACAGGGTAGAAAGGTATTGAAATGTTTTCATGAATTGTGTTCTCCAATGATGAGATAACCTTAAAATGTGTTTCTGTTTCCCATTCACTAATTTGTTTAGTAGATTTTCTGTTCATGGATTACATTCTGAGTGTAGTGTGTAAAGAACAAAGAGCTTTAAGTTTAAGAACTCTTGCCATGAAAATGACATTTACACCTGGTAGATAATTCAGATATTCACTAGTTACTGACTTCTGAACCTGATGTAACCACACAGAAGCCTGGTTTCAGTGATGATTTAGAGGATATTCTGAGTTAAAAACACACAGATCTGTTGGGGTCCCCTCCCCCTGCCATGGAGCTCTGGGAGAGGAGCCCTGGGGGGGGAGGCACGGGGTTTCCCTGCCCCTGGTCAGCCTCATTCCCCATTGGTTGGTTTGTGTTTCCCTGCGTGGGCAAAGGACCCTTGGCCCCGTGACTGCAACAGTTCCTTGGCAGAGCTCCGGCCATGCGGCTGGAGAAATAAACATCTCTGAAACATCTAGCAAGAGTCCGCACATATATATTTCTTTTCCACGGGCCTCCTGGTTTGAAATATAGGCGTGTTACAGTATCCCTGCTGTAGTAAATGGTGGAAAATTGTGAGCAGAACGATCCCCGATCCCTAAGCGACTGATTTGTGTGAGTAAACCCTAGAAACTTTGGATTCCTCTTCTTGGTTTTGTTTTGCTATTCCATATCTAAACTATGGAAGAACCATGGGAAGACTCTTGGCTTTCAGAGCCGCATATGGACATTTATCTTAAACTTAAAATGATTCTTGAACAACGATTTGTAAATTTTAGCTTAATTCAAGCTCAAAAAGAACTGAAACACTTCCTGGCATGGTTGTTTAAGAACTTTTTCTATGTTTCTTGGAATTTAATTCTTACCAAGGAGTTTTGGAAGGCCGTTTGGACACAGTTAATATTTGAGTCATAATACATACCGATGGAAGAATATTTTCGTGAATATTATTTAATTTCCGAGACTGTTGAGCAATGTCAGCTGTGTCCTGGTGAAGGGAAGCCAGCCTCAGGGACCGTGCAACCCAGGCCATGTGCACCGAGCGCTCTCCGAGCAGCAGCGAGGCAGTTCCCGTGAGCAGGCAGACCACGCGAGCTGCAGTGTCAGTGGTGGAGCGAGGCGTGGCGGGAGTGGCGGGAGCCGGCGGTGCCCGCCTGGCCCAGCACAGTGCCTGGTGGAGCGAGCCCCGTGAATGCCTGACCAAGAGGGGTGGCGTGCGGGCAGCGGCTGGCGGCAGTGGCGGTGGAGCGGAGCCGTGCCCAGCTGAAGCGCGCGCTGGAGCGGGGCGCGGGGGAGTCGTCGCTCGGGGGCCCGGCCGAGATGCAGCGCCTGGCAGCAGCAGCGAAGCTGCGACGAGAGGAGGTGACGCACGGAGAACTGAGCGGCGCGGCCCGGCCCGGCCCGCGCAGCCCCGAACGCAACCCTGGGAAGAGTGCGCAGGCACGAGCAGCTCCGACAATTCCAACACAGGAGTGACCGAAAGAGAGAGCAAAGATGCAGCAAGACAGAAAACAGCAGCCACTCGAAAAAAGGAAAATACCATTGTAGCTAAGATCTTAGGGATAGTAAAATGGTATAATGTTAAGCAAAATTATGGTTTTATAACAAGGTGTGACAACCAGCAAGACATATTCGTGCATAGAACTGCTATTAAAAAGAATAACCCTGAAAAATGCATCTCAAGCTTGGGAGATGGAGAGGTGGTGGAATTCAAAATTATACAAGGTAGAAAAGGGTTACAAGCATCGCAGGTCACTGGGTCTGATGGTGTTCCTGTAAAAGGCAGTATATATGCAAAAAATCGTAGTCATGTTAGACAATATCTCCATTGTAAACTCCCCCCACAGTCTCCCTTTCCTAATCCCACCTTTGCCTTTTACCCTATGTCCTATTACCCCCAGTGTATTCCCAATCTGTTTTTTCATCCATGGTTTCCCTCACAAAACCATGCTTTTGCCAATTGTTTCCCCAAAAATCCCTTTCCAATG
This sequence comes from Corvus moneduloides, assembly GCF_009650955.1. Taxonomy (NCBI): domain Eukaryota; kingdom Metazoa; phylum Chordata; class Aves; order Passeriformes; family Corvidae; genus Corvus; species Corvus moneduloides. The sequence goes on along the minus strand of NC_045477.1, from coordinate 15,249,298 downwards.
CCGAGTGGGGGATGAAAAGGGGGAGGGAAGAAGTTAAACCCTCTCCTGCCTCAGTTTCCCCACAAAGCATGCTCAGAGAGTCCTGTCTCCCTTCTGTCAGCCCTAAGATGTTCCACAGAATCTGTTTGGACATTTAAAGACTCAGGAGGGTGGCTTGTTTTGTCTTGAAACTGTTCTTGTTATGTTTATCCAGTTGTTTTCATTCTCCTTTTATTAAAATAAAACGGGTGAGATGTTGGGGTCCCCTCCCCCTGCCATGTAGCCCTGAGAGAGGAGCCCTGGGGGGGAGACACGGGGTTTCCCTGCCCCTGGTCACCTTTGTTTCCCATTGGTTGTTTTGTGTTTCCCTGCGTGGGCAAAGGACCCTCGGGTCCCGTGACTGGAACAGTTCCTCGGCAGAGCCCCGGCCATGAGGCTGGAGAAATAAACATCTCTGAAACATCTACCAAGAATCTGTCCATATATATTCCCTTTCCGCGGGACTCCTGGTTTGATATATGCATGTTACAGTATCCCTGCTGTAACACAGATCCTCCTGTCCCAATGAAGTTTGTATGTGGGAAGAATTGGAATATAAAGGAAACTTGGGGGTTTGCATAGAGGGAGGTTAATATTTCCTTTTAAAGAGTTGAGCAAACTGCCAAGATGCAAAGAAATGATCTTATTAGGTTTATATAAGTACTGGCTATTTTGGGAAAGTAAGTACTCAGGCATTGTTTTCCCTTTTACAAGAAAATTTCTCCATGTTTGTAATGTTTTAAATATTAAAGGTGTAATCAATTTAGTTCCAGTTTAAAATTTATTTTAATTTAATAATTTAGGAAAAATATAAGACCAGAAATGTGTTTTCCTAAAGCTTGTTCTATCTTTATAAATCTTCTATTTAATGATGTGATTTTAGTGCAAAGTAAATGTTAAGTAAGTTCATCTTTTCTGAAAGATTGAGATTTTCTTCTTTCTTCTCAGAGAAGAAGACAAAATGAGAAAAAACAAATTTGGTATTTATAAGAAAAAAGTCACAAAAAGACTGTGAGTCTTCCTTGGACTGAGGGTTCCAAAAGACTACAGATCAAATTTTCCTCTCATTGGTTTTAAAGCCTTTCTGAATGTCTCCAAGATAAATTATTTAGTCTGTCTGAGGAATGTAAAGAGAAAGGAACTGTTGGGCATATTTAATGAGGCATTTGCCCCTTTGCACATAGTTGTTTTCAGGTTGCCAGCGAAGTTAAAGGAAAAGCATATGTGGCACAAATTTGAACATTTCCCACCCTATCAATTGGGCTTGTAGGTGAGTAATTCCATCTGTACCCAGAACATTTTGAAATATTCGACTGATGTCCATTATGAAAAGTTTATACAACCATTTAGTAGAAGATTTGGTATCTGTGTGGCATAACACCAGTTCAAATGCAGTCAAGTAATCTCAGAAGTATTGGAAAAGTCCTCCAGTATGTCAGTTTTATTGGAACTGAGGTTGGCACATGCTAATGTGTGTGGCAGCATATGCTGCGTGAGTCACTGAACTGGACTCAGTTGGAGGCTGCTGGTCTTTTATTGAGGATTTTGGTTTTTATGTGGGAAGTACTTGAGCTTGGCTCCCAGGATAGAATCATGCACATAAAAAAAAGTACTAAGTTATTTGTTTGGAAAAACGATGCAGACTTTGTAGCTAGGCTATACAAAGTACTAGAGTAAAACAAGAATGTATTTATGAATTCCAATTTAAATTCATACATGAAATTAACAGGGAAGGAAATAAATGCAATAAATGTTCATATGATTCAACTTTCTAGCAACAATTGATCACATAATATTTGTAATCCATAAAGCTTTAAAGTACTGCACAATGAGAAAATTCACTCTTTTAGCTTTACAGTGGAGAAGAACAGGGAGATTGTCAGTAATTTGCTCTAAATTACACATGCAATTGAACACACAGAGATGAATAGAGCTAAGATGCTCAGAGGAGTAATCCACTGGCCAAGATAGCATTAACACACTTCATTATCTACCTGGAGGCATCAGCTGATAAATCTTTCCAATGACAGGGTAATAAGCGGGAACCCAGATGGTAGTAGTCTTTTTCATTCTTATCACTTCTATTGCTTTTATCCCTTTTATCACTTTAAAGGCTGCTTTCCTCTAGGGTGAGAGTCATCAGAATCCAAAGTCATAATAACCTAAGGAACAAGTTTGGGGGGGGGGGCTGGGGTTGGGCTGAGCAGGGAGATACTACCCTATTACTGCTGGACTGCGTTGTGTCTGTGATGGACAAACTTGCCAGTATTTCATGGTTCCCAGCTGCTGGGGTTTTTCGTTTGGTTTGGCTTGGTCTGGGTTTGTTTGGTTTTTTTTGGTTTTTTTTTTTTTTCGGGGGGGGTATGTCCCCATGTTCATATCAAGGAACTTCTGTTACTTTTCATCTGTCTCCTTTAATTTGCAAGTCTTTGCACACTCTCCCTCAAAGAAAGGTAATAAACTAAACGTTTAACTCTTTGGAGCAGATAGAATATAGAGATAGAAAAAAATATGGGGAAATAGAGGGACAGTTAAAGAATACAAGTAATTCGCTTTAAGTATTATGCTTTCCTAAACATGTTAGCTACTAAGAATATTGCAAAAGGTTTTACAAAACCTGAAATAACACACCTAGCTCCTCAGGCAAAAAACAATAAGGTATTTGGTACAAGCCAACAAATTACTAATTACTACACCAAGTTACTACTTTATGTTTTTAAACTTTCAAACTTTTTGGTTTTTAAGTTACTCAGCAAAATATAGTTTTAATGTACACTTCTGATTCTGTGATGCAAGATCCTGCCTCCTCATTTGGAACTGCGAATATTTTGAATTTAACTTCTTAGGTGATAGTACATACCACACACAGAAAATATTTTTCTGAAACAAATATGTTTGAAGGGCAATAAGTAATCATCAAGAAAGCATTGAGATTCTTCCATGAGGGTACTAAGGTGCCTAATGGTCTCATGCTATTTAACTTTTAATTTGTTAATTTTTACCGAATTAAGATAACTTGTAACCTCTCCTGCTACTGTATATATATTTCTTCTGGTAAAAGACAGATAGTGATTATTGACAGAGTTTATTGAATAGAACAAAAGTAGGAACTTCTGCCTGTGTTAAAACAGAAATGGTTAGCACTTTAAAAAATGTAATGATCAAAAAACCCCACATTGATGGTGCTATTTAGAATGCAGAGCACTGAATGTTCCTGCTCAGTTTATTCCTTTTCTAATAAAGGAAATCTACTTAACAAAGAGATTTCAACTACAAAAAGTGAAGATACCAAAAACCAAAAAATCTTCACTTGATTTTTCTAGCTTCCCTTAAAAGGATAAACCTGCACTTTAAATTATGCATCTTATAAGAAATGTTAACAGACTAAATTACTAGAAATAGCCATTCGATAAACAGCAATACAGTCATTTAAATCAAAAATGTAATGTTTTCTCTCTCGAAGCTGGTGGGAGTTAAAAAATGGCTACCTCTCTCAGTGCTTGCTAATAACATAAAAAATTGCAAAAATTAGGATTAGTTTGTGAACCACGTTTTTTCTTTTAATGGGTTAGCTCGTGAAGCATGAAGTAAAAGGAATGAGATCCACTCACCAAATGGTTAAGTTGCAGTAATAGGTCTGCGATCTGTGTCTAAACTCACAGGATCAGCAATGCTCACACCCTTGCCAGTGGTAACTAATGCATTACTTTTGAGAATGCATTACGAACTCCAAGACCACACTGGTTTTGTGCAATTTGCTTACTAGGAAACATTGGGAATTACTTTTAGAGAAGCATTTTAATTAAGGAACAACACTGAATGCTTTCAGTTACTTTTTTTTGCTTTGTTTCTGCCCTTTCTCTCTGTTTCTCCTAATTTTCTTCTGCAAGTTGCAAGCCTAATGAGTGCAAAACCAAACCAACCTTGAGTCATGTTTTTCCATCTTATACCAAGCCTGCTAAAGTAATTTTGTAGCTTTGTAATAAACAAAATTTCAGTGCTTTGCAGTTATTGAAAGAGTAAGATTTAGACCATTAAAACAGAACCCTGAGCATTCATCATTTTCTATGGGGTGCATTAGATATCCCTTTGCTAATGCATTAATCATGTCCCTAGCTGCTGGGATGATTGAATTCTTCCCCATTGTCCCTTATTACTCAACTTTTCTGTGGGGAGGTATAGGTTTGTTGCAGCTGGGATTACTGCAACAAGCATATTTCAAACCAGGAGTCCCGTGGAAACGAAGTATATATGGACAGATTTGTGGTAGATGTTTCAGAGATGTTTATTTCTCCAGCCACATGGCCGGGGCTCAGCTCAGGAACCCCGCAGTCATGGGACCCGAGGGTCCTTGGCCACCCCGGGGAACACAAACCAACCAATGGGAAACAAAGGTGACCAGGGGCAGGGAAACCCCGTGTCTCCCCGCGAGGGCCCCTCTCCCAGGACTCCATGGCAGGGGGAAGGGACCCCAACATAGGTTCTAAAATTTACACCCTAAATGGAAAGATAAGGTATCTGCTTTTAAGCCACTCTATGTATACTCTGAGATATGTCAGAAATTAAATATGAATGATAAGACTGTGTCACTGAGACAGAAAGATAATTTAATTACCTTTTTAAAAGAGTGGACTCACAGAGTCCAAGGCTTATGGCAAGTACCTGTAGAGCAGAAAACTCAATTTACACACAAACAACAGATATATCTTCTGTATGATAATTGGTGTTTTCCTGAAAAAAACTGAGACCTGGAATTCCTTTTTTTTTCCCTGACAGACTGAGCATATCCAAAGTTTATTCAAGAGAACTGCAGCAGCCTGGAAAAAAACAGAGACCACTCCATTTCCAGCAATCTAGTAACAGATTATAAAATGATAGGGTCCACTGCTTCTTTAGAGGATTGCAGTCTAGAGTACACCTTTGGAGCCTAAAAACTAGAAGTCTTACAAAATAATGTTAAGCTTCATATTAACTCAGTAGATGATTTGCAAATTTTGTCAGAGCTTTGCCAAGTTACAAGGATCTAATCTAGCATGTGCAATTGCCTAAAATTCTGTTTCATTTTGGGTTTTTTAGTTCCAGAAAAGGAACAGAGATGTGGAGAGGAGACAAATAAAATAAAGAAGTAAAGTTGGACAATACAGATTAGAAGCTAAAAGGAGGCATATTTGAATATTTATAGATCCATCAGCGAAAAAGTATCATTGGGTTTCAGTCCTATCTTTTCTTCAGATTTTCTGAGACATTTTGCAGTGATTTTTGAAGGATTGGTGGCACCTAATTGAAAAATGCAGACAAGCTATGTTTGAGGAAAGCTGATAAAAAGGTACAAGGGGAAAGTAACCAGTCAGAGAATGGATGTTAAGGGACAGAAGGTATTGCAGAGAAGATATGACAGATGCTATATATCATGGGCCAAAAGTTGAGAAATGAGAAAACTGAAGAAGTAGATACTGAATTAGCTAATTATTTATGCAAAATAGCAGTGTAGTTAACTGTAAACCAGTGATTTAAAAAAGAATCAATAAAACAGTGGATTAAATAAATATCATGTAATTCAAGACAAGGTAAACAAATAGACAATTCAGAGTATATAAATCACAGAATATATTATTAGTCAAGTAGTAGACACATCAGGTGAATGATCAATAAATTAATCTATTCATTAAACAAAAAGCCAGTTAGAGATCCATGTAATTAAATAAACAGAAAATTTTGAGTTCAAAGAAAAATTCAAGCCGTCAGACAGCTAAAAGCAGGTGAAAAAAAGGGAGAGCTGGAATGCCAAGAGCAGGCCAAACCATGAAGGAGGGGAAGGGCAATGCTGAAGAGGCACGGCAGTGGTGGGAGATATGGACAGGGTGGCTTCTCTGGCAAACACCCAGGTGAGCTCTTTCCTCTTGGAAAGCATTACTGCTGCTGTGGTTGCTGACATTACAGGCCATGTTTAGAAATAAAAAGACATATCCTTATTTTTAGGATAACTGTGGGTGCTTATAGCAATTTGATTCACAGTAATACTATTCACTTGGGGGGCAGTTTGTTTAATAACACATGGTATTGCCAGAGAATTTGCCATGAAGTGATGAAAAATGACTTCACTACTGCGATATAATGTTCGGTAACATTTAGTCTCAAATGTGGAAGAGATTTCTAGGATTTTCTTCCAACCCTAGTATCTCTGCAAAGTTACATGTTCTACTTTGTATTCCAATAAAGTAAGGAGACGTTGATCGGTCGTGTCCTTTTTTGAATACTTGACTTTCATGCACCACTGCTTTTCACATTGTGCATTTAAATTTCTTCAAATGTACACAGAAGTCTAATTCCAATCACTGAAGACATGTACTGATTGACTTTCAATTTAATCACTTTAAATTATGCTATTTGGAATAAACAATTTTTTTCTGAAGAGAAACAAAATTCAAATATATTTGCTTTTACAGTGCTTTGATCCTACTAAGCAACAAAAAGCCTGCTCAATAATCTCTGTAGGGATAGTAGCAGTTTTAAAAGACAAAGTATTCAGAATAGATCTTTCTCTTTCAGGTGTTGGTTTTGGTTTGGTTTTTTTTTTTTTTAATGAATTCTTAACATCAAATAAAGATGCAGCTTTAAAAAATCGTGACTATTTCATCTTATAAATTTGACTGTACTGGTAGGTCTTTTAAGAACACTGAAGGGCAAAGTTTGTAGCAGGAATTAAGGAGTTAATGGCAAAGTCCCTCAGTTTTAGACATTCTGCCATGGGGCCTCTGGTACCATATCTGTCTACTCTGTTCCTTCTAAAAAAGGAGCTCTCTAACTTCTGCACAGATAAGGGAGTTTGAGTAACCACTGTGCGTTTTTTGGGAGTTTTGTATGTCTAGTCTGTACAAATCTCTTACTGACAGTTTATTTTGTGAAGCAGAACAGCTGAAGGAGGTGAATGCTTTTTTGAAAGAGAGTAACACATAAGGATGCTATGTAATCTTCAAAATTAAAATGTACACTTTTACGGTATTATCTAGAAAAATCTATTATTTGGTTTAATGTCTTAAGAAGATTAAAGAGTTATTCAATGCATTCTCGGGAAATACAATGTTTTGGTCTGCTGGACAGATGACCATAGGATAGGTAGATAGTTCAACTTTATAGTACAATAAAATGTAGCTGTAGAAGATACCAATAATGGCTTATTTACCTACTGTGACTCCATATGACCATGAGTAATTTCATAATCTGTTTTGTATGCAATAAATGAAATGTTTGTCATTCTCTGTGCGTGTTGGCTTTGACTGGGAAAAGATAATACATTCTTCTGAATAAGCTAAAAAGTACACTTTTTTCCATTTTGCTATTGCTTGTTATTTCTCTTTTTATGAGATTAAAAAATTTCTAACTTTGCTCTCAGAAACAGCTTACTAGGAGAAGACATGGGTTTATAATTGGGAAGTTTCATAGTTAGCACAGTAAACCCTCTAATTACAATAAAATTGAAGAGTAATTTGTTAAACGACTTTACAACTTTAGCTTTAGCAAAAGCACTAATAGTTTTATCTGTATAGCTTCTTTAACTATGGTAGCTGAGGTACTGTTCAGGGCAAGAAGTGGTGACAACTTTGGTCCCACTTCGTAAAATACCCCCAAACAAACACTTTGGTGAATAGATTATTCAAAAGACATTTAATTTAAGAGTTAGGAATATCAAAACCTAATCACTAGTCAGTGAAACTGTGCTCTATTTTGGTGTCAGAAAGAGAAGGAAGTTATGAACAACTATGGTAGAAATGCACATTTTGTCCATTATACTCAAAAAGTTCTTAACTAATTTTTTTGACCGATAAGATGCCAGCAGTGCATAAACATATGGGTTTGGGTTTAGTTAAAAACAAACAAATAAAACAATATTGCTTTCTAAATACAATCTCTGCTTCTACCATTCACTCTGATCTTTCTTTCTGCAGCAAAACTTCTGTGAGATTTGCAAATAAGCAGCTGTAGAGTCCTTTCATTTTGCTTTAGATGTAAGAATGAAATGAAATTTAGTTTGCTCACGCTGATTGAAGATTTCCCATTTTATAGTAAGATGCCAGAGGACCATGCTGATTCTCCTACATCTGTCAACAGCTTTTTGAAGTTCATTAACCAGGAGCTTTTGTTGAGCTAACTTTCATCTCTGAAGGGGGGTGAACTGACGCTGGTTTGCACGTCACAGCTTTTTCTTCCATGGATGGCAAAGACATTCAGTCATGCTATCACACTCAAGGACTTCAGCTCCTTGTCTTCTGTGCCTTCTATGAGAGAGGAGAGGGTTTAGGCCAGCTAAAGGCCACTCATCAGCCCGCAAGTTGTGAGTCAGTAATGTCTGGAGAGTGCACCAAGAGGACACGTATCTAGTGGATTCCTCAAAATGGAGAGTGTTTGCATTCTGCCTGTCTGTCACGAACATGTGAGAGAGACAGAGCACAGAAAGAGCATGAAAAGACTACTTTTTCAGGGCAGGATAAATGATGCCTTTGAGTTTGAGCTGTAGCCATCTTGCTTAGAACTGCTAAAGGAAATGTTGAAAGTGACAACTCCCTCCAAATGCTCCTTGATATAATCACCTTGTTCAGTCTTTGTACCATCATGCATTTCCAAGGGCAACATTTGTTTTTGTTCTTGTTTGTGATCTTTATCACCTCAGTTCATGTTATCTTTTATGGCTGTTGTAGAAGTGACTGCTGTCCAACCTTAGCATCTGCATGAGAAAGTGCATACCAAAGAATCATGACCAAGCCATAAATATTTACGTGAGAATGCTTTAACTGGCAATTTGAACATGAATTGCTGTCGGATGTGTGAGGGATGTGTGAGAGTGTTTGTGATAAGAGCAAGAAACATCCTGCTCTGCCATTTGTTTGCATGTTGGTTAGTGGTTAGTGTCCTGCCTGGTTGCGTAGTTTTGACCCTAAATTGTAAACAGCAAAACATATAAAAGCTCACACGTGCTTAATAAAGTGATTCTGTTGCACCATAACAGGGTCTGTGTTTTCACTTGCTGCAACTGTTTGTAGATCTTCACTAGAGGTTTCCAGACTTGTCATTGGTTTTGTAAAATTCATTTTGTCTCTAGGGACTTTTCAAAGCCAGTTTGAAACATGCTTTTTCTACAGGTGTGACCTTATGATGTGTATCCCATATCGCTGCCTATGCCCAGAAATTAATTTTTGTGCCTTTCTAAACTGAGCCTGAGAGGGGTAAGGAAAATACCGAGCAAAACTTTTTCAAAGCAGTTTGCAGCTTGTTCAAGGTCACACACAGATAGCAATTTGTTTCCCAGCTGCGGCAGGGGAGGGAGGAAGCACCCGGCTTGCTGCTCCCAGGACAGTTTTTTGGCCAGTGGTTCAGCTGCTTTTTCTCCGGAGAGAGACTGAGAGTTGAATTTTTCCTTCCCTGGAATTTTGGATTTTCTCCCTTTTCTACTGGACTGCTTGATTGCTTTAACATCAGAGCACATGGGGAGGACTTTCCACCGGGCACAGAGGACCTGGCCCTGGGCCAAGCCCCAGCTCCGAGGAGACCAAAGGGAGGACTCTAACACTTTCCCAGGTTTTTCCTCCACAGCGAAAGATTTTATTAATTAGCATTATTTTCCTTTCCTGTGTGTTTGTTAAATAAATAGTTTTATCGCCTTCACTTTCCTTCAAGGAAAATTTATTTTTTCCTGAACCTGGTGGGGGAGGGGTGGTTCTGTGTTACAATCCGGTTTAGACCCAGGAAAGCAAAGCAAGCTAAGTCTCTGAGCATAAACCGGAAAGAACTTAGAAGGTTCAAAATATTCCCAGAAATGAGATTAAAACCAAACAAGGTTAGATGTTGTTGCCAAAAAATGGATGTATTTTATTTAATAGTAAAAGAGGCAAAGAGAAGGGAAGAGAAAGAGAGAAAGAAAAAGAAGTGTGTGTGTGGGGTGGGGGAACAGGGAGAGGTGACAGGGGTTAGGTGGAAGCATATCACCCATCTGAGGGTCCCAACAATGTCTCGTTGCTCCCCTCCATCTGGTCTGCTGGTGGTGAGGGTCCCCGTTGCCGCCGTGGCCACGCTGCTACATGCTGCCACACCACATTCCGCCACACGCTGCCACACGTCAAAGAGTGCAGAATCCTGTGGATTAATATACACTTCGGGCCAGGTGTGAACGCCCATGTGCCTCTCTTGCAGGGGCCAGCTTGACACACTGTCCCTTGCAACACTGAGGGTCTGTTGCATCATCTCTGGTGCTCTGGTGCAGGGTCTGGGGACCCTTTTGAGGGGGGCCCCTGTGATGGGCCATGTCACCCCCTCCTGCTGTGGATAAGCTTCCCCCCCGCCCGGTGAGGACCCCTCAGCTGGGCTCTGCACAGTTGGAGGATGGGCAGTCACTGCATCTCTGACCAGAGGCTTTTCCAAGATACCCAAAGCCTCTCCTCCCTCCACCCCTTGGTGCGAGGGTCTGTTCAAGCCTGGCAGCTGATAGCCCTGGGGCTGTGGTCCTCATCTTGGAGGTGTTAAGCCTATGCTCAGTCAATGTCCCCAGCCCTGAGTTGTTACTTTATCTCATCTTCATCAGCGAGCAGTGTCAGGCCTCAGTCAGGGCCTCATTCAGGGTGTGGGAGTCCTCTCTTCAGCTTTTGCAACACAGATTTAAAAGTCCTTTAAGAAAATGTTTAAGTCATAAAATATAATATTTCAGTCTCTGACATTGTGCCTTCTCTCAGAGGATATATTTCTAAATTTGGCCAAACTGGAACAAGGTGTTTTCTTTTTCTTCAAATATTTTTATTAAAAAAAATTCATTGATTAATCTGGAAATAATTTTATGCTGGAACAAAGCACCTAACTAGACATAGATTCTGTCATGCATTGCTCCCAAATGAACTAGGATAACTAGCTAACCTTGCTGGAAATCTGTCTTTATTGTTTGATATTCACAGAGTTTATAAAATCCTCCCATACACATAGATTCTTTAGGAACTTGTTACATAATTATTTATTTGTAAAATATGGACACATTCCCATACAATTATTTCTTTGTCTCTAGTTTTAATCCTATGTTTAGTGAACGATGATGAATGCCATGAGACACATTTCAGAGAATTCAAAGCTAGAGTTACATTTTTTAAGCTGTAGGTCTGAAAAACATTGAGAAACAAAAACCACCACATAAAATGAATCATCCATAGTTTATATCAGCAAGACCTGGCAGATGCAATATGTAAACTACCTTATGAAAATGTATGAGTGTGTTGCAGGTGCATCCTTGGGAATATTATTTGTTTTGGTTTTTTTATTTTAATAACATTCTGCTGAAAGATATAATGGACACTGAAACACTATCTCCTATTTCTTCCATTCCATCAGGTATTGAGGGAATGTAAAGACCAGAGGCAAACTGTTTCACATCCTTCTTTTCTTCCTGTCAAAACTGTTTTCCTCTAAAGATCATAAATACAAATTAAATTAATGCAAAGGCTTCATGTGGAAGTCTGATGAAATCTTTGCAATTTGAAAAGTGAGAGAGAAATGCAGAGAGCCTGATTTAATTTATTTTTCATAGATTGTGAGATAAATGCACTGTCATGAAAAAAATTTAAATATTTCCATGGAGGAACAGTTTTCCAAAAATTATATTTACTAGGCAACTCTGTTTCAAATATTGTGCAGTCTGAAGATGTTGTTCCATTTTGGTTTTGGTTAAGTGCAGGGCAGCTGGATTTTACATTTCTGAGGATAGTTTTGGTTGTTATTTTTTAGGCAGCAAGTATAAGGCAAGTTGATCTTTGTGAATGTAAAACCTCCCATCTTCCATGCACGTACTCATTGTAAACAGTCAGCAACACAAACCTACAAAAAACCTGTGTGATGTAAATTACTGCCATTCAGGAATCTCTTTCTGTTTAACATAAAATACTTAGCTTTGGTGTGTTTTCTATCTATATTATAGTAAAGAAGAAACTTTTCTTCCATGATGCCACAACCAATGAGCAATTGCCTTAAAATAAGGAAAAATCTACATGGTTACTATAATTGGTGTCATCTTACATACTGCAGAGAGAGCTTCGAAAGGTTGTAAGAAAATAATCAATACTCCTCCTGAAAGAACTGCGTTGCAATGTAATTTCAGTTTCTGTTAATTTTTTTGGTTTTTCTTTCTTGCATGCAAAATAAATACATTTTAGAAATAGGAAGAAAATCTGTATTTATGTGAGAAGGCACTCCTGCTTTTGTCATTCCCATTTAAAGGATATTAAAATCCAAGAGGGAGATTTTTGAAGATATAAATGCTTATTACCCTTAGCAGTACTGATATTTCTACTACAGGTAGGACTGTATTACTAGCAATATATAAAGTAGACATTAATTTCCATTCAAAATACAGAGTAATAGAATCACAGAATAATGGAATGGTTTGGGTTTGAGGTGACCTTAATAATCTAATTCCACCCGCTCTGCCATGGACATGGACACATTCTGAGTTTCTCAGAGCCCCATCCAACCTGGCCTTGAACATTTCCAGGACTGAGGCATCCACAACTTCCCTGGGCAACCTGTGCCTGTGCCTCACCACCCTCACAGGGAAGAATTTCTTCCTAATATCCAAACTAAACCTACTCTTTCAGTTTGAAGCCCATCCCCCTTGTTCTGCCACTCCAGGCCCTCATAAATAGCTTCTCTCCATGTTTGCTGTAGGCTCCCTTCAGGTACTGAAAGGCCACAATTAGGTCACCCCAAAGTCTTCTCTAGACTAAACAATCCCAGTTCTTCCACCCTTTCCTCATGGCAGAGCTGCTCCATCCCTCTGATCATCTTGGTGGCCTCTTCTGGCCTGGCTCCAACAGGTCCATGTCCTTCCTATGCTGGGACCCCAGAGCTGGATGCAGCACTGCAGGTGGGGTCTCAGCAGAGCAGGGCAGAGGGGCAGAATCCCCTCCCTGCCCTGCTGCCCATGGGGCTTTGGATGCAGCCCAGAATATAGTTGGCTTTCATGAATGATTCGTTATCTAACACAAGAAAAATAAATTTAGGCTGAAATGCTACAGCCATTTGGTTTCAAGAATATCATAATAATGATTGGCATGAACGGAGAGGAGACAAACTAACTTGCCTTGTCTGACAAAAAAAAGGCTGAATGGAATATCACTGATCTATATGGATGTATCTTTATGGCAAATGTTTGAAGAAAAGAAAACTTGGAGGCACAACAGCAAATGAGAGAAGTTTTCAGCAATTAAATTCAGTTTGGAAAGTAAAGAAAATTTCTAGCAATCAGTGAAGTGAGGACCTGGAACAGCCTAGAGAAACTCAAACAAGGGTCAGCAGCCGAAAACCTACCTGATTTAAGATAGAGCTCCATACATTCTGTAGGTGGCTATGCAAGCCATTTATGTATAATAAGCAGGGTGCTTGATTCAGTGACCAAAACATATTGTCTCATATGGAGGTTATTAGTCATGTAACAGCTGACCTTTATTTTCAAAGACCCCCTACGAATGCATTATCTAATTCCCCAATCCAGTGGAAAGCAGGGAGGATTTAAGACTGAAATGAAGCAGCAAAACTGGATAGAATTTTAGATGGTTTTTATACAAGGTACCATTTTTAATGTATGGGGTTTTTTGAAGAACAATTTTCCAGTCTGTAGAACATGTACTTTTTAAGTCACAGAGGTCATTTTCAAAATCTTATTTTAGGATTGTTTGTTAATTTGCATTTCAAATCTGCTGCATATTTTATTGATGTATGACACTTCTACTTCCAAGGGTTTTAAAAAAACCAAACTAGGTACTACATGATCTTAAAATAAAAAATGGCATTTAATTTTAGAAGGGAAAAGTACGCAGTTTTCAAACTTATTTCCTTTCTTGATATGTAATAATGTTGAGGTAATTTCATCTAAACTTTTTGCACTGTCAGAATTTTATCAAAATGTTATTTCCTAATGACCTTTCACTATCCTGAAGAAAGTTAATCTGACTCACAGAGACAAACTAATTGCAATGAAAATTGCAGATACATTTGATCTGATATGTAGTGTATTATTAATAATAATCCTTCCCCCCTCATTAAAGAACAAAAATGACCATATTACATGTAATTTAAGATTATTTTTCAGGACCAATATTATATTTTTCCTCTTTGATTTAAGCTTGCTTGTTTTATTTTTGACCCATTGAGCAAAAAACAGAAAGAAAAGAAAATTAAGACAAAAAGCGAAAAAGACAATTTTCTTTAAATTATTAGACAAGATATAACTGGTCTCAGCTAAGTGTTCACAGCAGGGAGCTTTGTAATTCAAACTTTCAATAGTGAAGAAGCATTTTAAATATTCGGACTAGTAAGGTAAGGGAATAAGCCAAGACTGCAGAGACTGTTTTAGAATGGTGGTTTATGGTCAATAACCTGAATCCCAGCAGTAATTTAGTGTCTTGAGATATAAGGGACACCCTTGCCTCTTTTTATTTTCCTGTAATCTGAGCACAAACAAAATATACTTAGCAAAAATGTCTTAATATTAAAACTTAAATTTTCTGTTTATCTGTATGTCTGTAAAAAAAAATCTAGATCTCAGTTATTCTTGTTTTGCTTTAAATGAGTTGACAACTAATTTTCTGGGGCAATTCAAATTTTTCTCCTTTCAAAACTGATGGCAGTGATCTGAAGTCTTCATAAATCTCAGAAAGAACAAAGATTTTAGTTTCTGGCAAGTTCCTGCTCAAATCCTGCAGATACTATTCGTGCAGATTTTATAACAGGCATTCTTTATTAGTATGCTTGTTATAAAATTAGTATTTCCACTGTGTGTATGAACCACCATGAACCCTGTGGTAACGTATCAGGCTTAGAGTGCTTTACATCAGTACTCTTTTGTTACCTTCAATAAGTGCCAGCATGACACAAGTCATTCAATTTCTGTTCTAAATTTGTCAACTGACTTTTATTTCTGTAACAACCTGCTCAAAGAAAAACTAGCAAAATTTTCCCCTCCTAAGTTTTCCCATTTGTGTCTTTCTCCACGCTTACTATCTTCAGTATTTTACAGCTCAGGCATTGTCAGTCATGTGAATAATTATGAACTTTTTCTCATGCTCCACAGAAGTAATAGATTCATTCTGAGGCTACTGTAGCTATGACAGTATGACTGTCCTGTGGCCACTTGCATGAGTTTGATCAGCTCTTAGAATTAGTCATAGAAAGGAGACCCTGCTGTATAGAGAGGATAGAAAGCTTTTGATCCTTGAAAATCAACTTGCAGGTCTCTTCTATGGCTTGGAGAGTTGTACTTCTTCAGAGGAATCAAAATGATAGTGCTAATATCCTTAAATTCTTGCTGTGCCCCTTCTACCTTATTTCTAGCTAATTTGTGCTAGGGTAAGGGTTTCTTTTGTTTAGTTTTATTTTCTTCATTAAAGACATAATACAGGTTTTAAAAAGACTTACTCAAAGTGAATTTTAACAATATATTATGATGCTTTAAACACACAAAAAATGTAAAGTCAATATTTGAAATTTAAATCTTTGCCATCTTCATTGATATGCTCCTAATACTGTGTGCTACTCTTGAGAAACATAAAGCAACAACCTAAGTTATTTTAAAAGTAGCATGTACTTACAGAACACAAAACTTTTACAAATTTGAGTCCCTGATAACTGCAATTAATGACGTTTAAATTAAGTAAATTGGTGCAACAGATTATTTTTGAAAATCAGTTGTTGGTGCCCTAGGGTTGTTCTTCTCCTCTCTCTAATTTTCAAAATCATCTGTTGCTGGAGGTTGATGCAGCTTCATTTTAGGTTTGCTGCTCTTTCCAGCTGCACCTAATGGTTGCATTACACTAATCTACAGATAAATACTGTGTTATTCCACTTCTTCTGCAGTTTAAGTTACGAAACTGCATCTAACAAACTGAGCCAAGAATATCATCAAAGTTATGGTCTCGGTGTCCTTGGTCTTCGTGTCACTTTAAGGTGTCCATTTTTCTGGAGTGAATCTGATAATTTTCTCACAGAATTTTATTGAAAAGAAAATTTAGCATTAGCTTCATTTCGAACCCTTCCAGACCCCCATGACTCTCCTTTAACAAAGAAACATCATCTCTGGAAATCCTTCATCTGCAAGGAATGTTGTCTCAGCATTTCCTGTGACAACTAAGCAATCTAGAGCTCATTACTTCCTTCTTTGCTCTGTACACTCATGCAGTGACCATGCTCCATCAAGCACACACAGCTTCTTCATTTTCATTAATATAGCTCTTTATGCACAGTTTGCAGGAATTTCTAAAGCAAATTCCCTCTTCCACAGTAGTTTTTCATCATCCAGTCCTGTTTTCCTTAGCTTTAATTGTTAAATATCCACCAGGATTTGTTCTTGGAGGGTAGGGGTTTTAACAGAGCTGTGTCCACTTAATTAAATACAATTAAGCATTACATTTTATGGAGAAATCAGGGATAGAGGACAGTAGGATAAAACATATTTCCTATAAAATGTGGGTTAAGCGTTTTGCCCACAAGTAAAAAGTCTCCACAGTCATGTCTGGTAAAAAAAAAAAAAAAGGAGAATTATATTGATTTCGACTCCAGTTTCAACTACAGTTACTATTTGAAAAGTACATGACAAGCATGTCCTGGATTCTCAGAAATGTAATTTCATTCTCTTGTATCTGACTATACCTCTCTGAGGCCCTGTCTGTTTAGGCTGTATCTTCTATGATGCAAAACAAAGATTCCTGAAAGTGAGATGTCTAATGGTAGTATTTAGACAAACTAGACTAGACTAGAATTGAATGGAATGGTTTCTCTTAGAATGGACCTTGATCATCTTGAAGGAACAGTGGTCATCTATTCTAGCTGCCAATCTAGCTTCCATTTCACCTTATACTTATTTAGTAGCAAGTTTGGTGGGGTTTTTTTATGCATGCATCCGTCTATCTATCTATCAGAAATTATTTATTATATGTATATGTGTATATTGTGGAATGGTGTCCGTGTTTGTTTAAACATCTAGGCTTGTACTCAAACATGGTTGACTTTGCAGTAAGAATATGGGATGAAAATGTAAAAAGGATGTCAAATACTTGTTTTTCATGCATGGATGAATGAACTACATATGACCGTGGTGGATGGGTGGTGGATATGAACAAACAGCAGTGCTCATAAGTGCTATGAAATAACTCGAGTGAGCAAACCCATATCCAGACTCTTTCAGAAATTTATGAAGCCCTGAGACATCCCCTGCACCCATGCAAGGTTGTGGTTTCCTATACAGAATGAAGAAATCAGGTGGTACCTACAAGAACATCGATTTAGGCTCTGCATGTTTTATCTGCACAATGGTCATAGTATTAAATTCTATTTCATTATCTCAAAATTGGTTAAAGATGTACCTTATGAGTATATTTGTATTATTTGGTAAATTCCTTGCATAAAAATTGATTCTCAAAAAAAATTTGAAGAATTTTTTCCCCTCAACACCCAGATTCAGAAGAAAACACTGTAAACCTGTAAGTCATCAATCTTATTAATACAGACTTTTCTCTGGAGGAATACAAGTGTCTTAATAAATTGCAAATGCATGTAGTTAAGTTAAATAAAATATTTCCAGTGTGCAGTAATTTGGCTGTAAACAGTACCCCATTCTTATAAATCAGCCCTAATATTAATGGCGTTTTCATTAATGTGCTTATAATAAATATGGTAAGGGAGACATAAACACATTAATAATACACGTTGCACTTAATAGCTTTTGCCCTTGGAAATTCTTATCTAGCTCCTACAAAAGTCAATGGAAAAATTGCACTTGAATGCATTTAAAGAAAACTTGAGCCAATGTATGAAAAAGCACATTCAACATAAAAGAGTTAAACTACTGAACTATTGCTTTTCCTTCTCTTCACTGCTTTTTGTTTCAACATCATGACAGATCTGTTCGTGTTTCAGGGGCTTAATAAAAATAACAGAGTAATACAGTCTGTAATTCACATGTGATACCTAATGAGGAATTCTTTTTAAAAATACATAAATACAAAGTTTTTTCTTTTAGGTATGATTCAGAGATATAGAGCAATAACTGATGGAAAATGCCTCTATCAAATGATTTGACCAAATAAAAGCAGCTGAATTTGGTGTCTGTCCAGTTTTAAAAAGTTAATAAGATTTATTTTAGCACAAGCTCTGAATTAAATTTTTACTTTTTTATGTATATAAGCTTAAAAATTTCTTTTTGCAGGTATGGTCTCTACAAGAGCACACAACCTGCCCTTCCGCCCCGCCCACCACCTCCCCATAATTTAGCAGTTTTCCTAATGGTGTTACATAGGCTCCAGCATTTATTTCTATAACATTCTGTTTTTTGTAAGAGTGTTAAGAACATTTCTTAATAGGAATGTGTACAATTAGATAGGGTGGATTAAAAGTTCTAGTAGTTAAGAGCTACTTAGGTGTTCAGTAAGTGATGGGTATTTTACAGAAATTGCATGGAAATTGCTGCCATTACCATGTCTTCATCAAGCCCACTAAGGGACATTTTAATCATACCTGGTTTTCTCTTCATAAAGGGTTATTGCAACCAGCAGCAATGTGACAAGGAGAAATTTCAAAAAGAAAATGTGTTGCTTTTGAAAAGAAAATGAGAGTTGGAAACCTGAATAACAGTTAACCCAATTTTTTTCCCTGGAGGAAACCAGAGGAGCAAATAAGAACTCAAGCCCTAACTTTAAACCCTTGTCAACTCTAAAAGAATTTCTTTTTGAACCACACTTATGTTTATCTTGACCTCTGGATGCAGACAGAAAGATACCCTTATTCTCAGGGATAACTGCCTGAAGGAAACAGTATAATATGATTCATTTTGTACCTCAGTGACCTTGAATAAGACAGGACACTATATAAATAAAATGTAAATTTATTCCAGTGTTTGACACCTACTAACTCAAGCAGGGGAATAATATAGAAGAATATCCTTTGCTATCACAAGGCAAGAAATAGAAACAAGTTGAAGAAGTATATCTGAGGAGTTTGAGTGTCAACTATCAAACCATGTCATGGTTTGACACTGGCTAAATTCCAGGTACTCATGAAAGCCGTTTGCTGAGAAAAAAAAATTAATGAAGGGCTCATGAGTTAAGGACTGGGAGAAAAACACTTTAAGGGCAAAACAAGTTCAAATTTAAAGACATAAAGTGAATTTATTATTAACAGAGTCAGAGGAGGATAATGAGAAGTAAAATAAGCCTTCAAAACACTGCATGCTTCCCCCATCCCACCCCCCCTAGCCCATGTCTATTTCCCACCAACAGTGCAGGGAGACAGGCCGTGGGGGGTTTTGATCAGTTTGTCACCTGAGATCTTTTTCAGTTCACTCAGGGAGAGGAGTTTTTCTTCTGCTATGCTGTGAATCCCTCCCATGGGCAAAACAGTCTTCCCAAAACTGCTGTGGCGTGGGTCACTTGTCCACAGGGTGCAGTCTTTTAAGGATAGGCTGCTCTAGTTTGGAAGCAAGGGCCCTCTCTCTCTATCTCTAGAAGCAGGGGCCGTCTCTCTCTATTTGGGTCTCCCACTGGATCACACCTTCCTCTGGCATCCACTCGCTCCGGCATAAGCACTTTTCCCACAGGCTGCGAGTGGATCTCTGCATCTCCCGCAGACTTCATGGATTGCAGGGGGACAACCTGCTTCACCATGGTCCTCACCATGGCTTGCAGAGGAATTTTGGCTCTGACTCTTGGAGCACCTCCTCCCCCTCCTTCTCCGCTAACCTTGGTGCCGCCATGTTGTTCTCTCTTAGATGTCCTCACTTCCTCCTCTTCTCTATTTAGAAGAAAAACTGTTGCCTGTAGGTACCATTGCCAACAAGTTCCACTAAATCAAAGATTTTTTCAGCATCCTGCAGTGTCAACAGGTTGATTTTGTCTAGGTTCTGCATTGGGGAATTGCTTGCCATGTTACTGCTGCTGGCCATGTGGCCCTGCCACCACTGCACAAGCACTGGCCGTCACTGCAGTACCAGCGCTATTTAACATCTCTCTTCATGTGGGGTGCCGGGAACAAGAAGCCGCTGCTGCCACCCCTGCCCTTCTGTCCACAGTGCAGCTGCGTAGCAGTGACCAGGCAGGCAAGGTTCACTGTGGGCCGCAGTGGCTCATCGCCATGGGCCAAGCCAGGATGCCCCAGGAGCGATGGCTCACCACCTGTGGAAAAAAACCTGCGCCTGCGCTGTTCTGATTTTCTTCTTAAATATGTCATCACAGATGTTGCAGTGGGGATACTGCAACATGCGTATACCAAACCAGGAGTCCCGTGGAAAGGAAATATCTACGGACAGACAGATTCTTGATAGCTGTTTCAGAGAGATGTTTATTTCTCCAGCCGCATGGCCGGAGCTCTGCCGAGGAACTGTTCCAGTCACGGGACCCGAGGGTCCTTCTGCCCGCGCAGGGAACACAAACCAACCAATGGGAAACAAAGGTGACCAGGGGCAGGGAAACCCCGTGTCTGTGCCCTCAGGGCCCCTCTCCCAGGGCTACACGGCAGGGGAGGGACCCCAACATCTCACCCGTTTTATTTTAATAAAAGGAGAATGAAAACAACTGGATAAACATAACAAGAACAGTTTCAAGACAAAACAAGCCACCCTCCTGAGTCTTTAAATGTCCAAACAGATTCTGTGGAACATCTTAGGGCTGACAGAAGGGAGACAGGACTCTCTGAGCATGCTTTGTGGGGAAACTGAGGCAGGAGAGGGTTTAACTTCTTCCCTCCCCCTTTTCATCCCCCACTCGGCATTGGAAAGGGATTTTTGGGGAAACAATTGGCAAAAGCATGGTTTTGTGAGGGAAACCATGGATGAAAAAACAGATTGGGAATACACTGGGGGTAATAGGACATAGGGTAAAAGGGAAAGGTGGGATTAGGAAAGGGAGACTGTAGGGGGGGCTTACAATGGAGATATTGTCTAACATGACTACGATTTTTAGCATATATACTGCCTTTTACAGGAACACCATCAGGCCCAGTGACCTGCGATGCTTGTAACCCTTTTCTACCTTGTATAATTTTGAATTCCACCACCTCTCCATCTCCCAAGCTTGGGATGCATTTTTCAGGGTTATTCTTTTTAATAGCAGTTCTATGCACGAATATGTCTTGCTGGTTGTCACACCTTGTTATAAAACCATAATTTTGCTTAACATTATACCATTTTACTATCCCTAAGACCTTAGGTACTATGATCTTTTCCTTTTTCCGAGTGGCTGCTGTTTTCTGTCTCGCTGCGTCTTTGCCCTCTTTTTCGGTCGCTCCTGTGTTGGAATTGTCGGGGCTGCCGGTGCCTGCGCGCTCTTCCCGGGGTCGCGTTCGGGGCTGCGCGGGCCGGGCCGGGCCGCGCCGCTCAGTTCTCCGTGCGTCGCCTCCTCTGGTCGCAGCTTCGCTGCCGCTGCCAGGCGCTGCACCCACGTCTCGGCCGGGCCAACAAGCGACGAGTCCCCCATGCCCTGCTCCAGCGCGCGTCTCGGCTGGGCGCAGCTCCACACCACCGCCACCGCCGCCAGCCGCCGCCCACGCGCCGCGCGCAGCCGGGCGGGCACCGCCGGGTCCCGCCGCTCCCGCCGCGCCTCGCTCCGCCACCGACACTGCGGCTCGCTTGGCTCCGCCCGCGCGCGGGAACTGCCTCGCTGCTGCTCGCAGAGCGCTCCGTGCACGTGGCTGAGGCCGCACGGTCCCTGCGCCAGGCTTCCCTTCACCAGGACACAGCTGACATTGCTCAACAGTCTCGGTAATTAAATAATATTCACGAAAATATTCTTCCATCGGCATATATTTTGACTCCAATATTAACTGTGTCCAAACGGTTTTCCAAAAGCCCTTGGTAATAATTAAATCCCAAGAAACATAGAAAAAGTTCTTAAATAACCATGCCAGGAAGTGTTTCAGTTCTTTTTGAGCTTGAATTAAGCTAAAATTTACAAATCGTTGTTCAAGAATCATTTTAAGTTTAAGATAAATGTCCATATGCGGCTCTGAGAGCCAAGAGTCTTCCCACCGTTCCTCCATAGTTTAGATACGGAATAGCAAAGCAAAACCAAGAAGAGGAATCCAAAGTTTCTAGGGTTTACTCACACAAATCAGTCGCTTAGGGATCGGGGATCGTTCTGCTCTCAATTCTCCACCATTTGTTGCAGCGGGGATACTGCAACATGCGTATACCAAACCAGGAGTCCCGTGGAAAGGAAATATCTACGGACAGACAGATTCTTGATAGCTGTTTCAGAGAGATGTTTATTTCTCCAGCCGCATGGCCGGAGCTCTGCCGAGGAACTGTTCCAGTCACGGGACCCGAGGGTCCTTCTGCCCGCGCAGGGAACACAAACCAACCAATGGGAACGAGGCTGAGCAGGGACAGGGAAGCCCCGTGTCTGTGCCCTCAGGGCCCCTCTCCCAGGGCTACACGGCAGGGGAGGGACCCCAACACACAGAGGCATTACCAGCTTCTCTAATTGGCTCTGCCGGACATGGTGGAAACTTCCAGCAGCTTCTCACAGAAGCCACTTCTGTGGTACCCTCCCGCTACCAAAAACCAGGCCATGTAAAACCAATACACAACACCAGCAATAGAGCTGGAAGCTGACACAAACAACATAGATTTCATATAGAACAACAGAAATATGAACAGCTTATATACTGCATATGATTTCAAAGCATGCAAAAGAGATTTTCCCACAGAAAGGAATATATTTGCTTATTTTTTCTGTGTGTAATTGATTTAGTAAAAACAAGCTCTCTCAGAAATTAACTTTGCAGCAAAATTATGCTAAATTTATGTTAGACCATACTAATAAGTCTCTTGCCTAACTAGGAAAACAAAAAATAGAGGCATTTTTTAGAGAAATCATATGCATTTTTAGTAAGAGAGGACAAGGGGCTAAAGCTCCTATGAACATTGGCAAAAGAAACAACATATAAAGAAGCTGTGTGAAGATATGGACTCACTTGCAAAGAATATACATTTAAATTTTTTAACCCATGATCTGAACTGTAGGGAGCAGGATAGCAGGAGGATGAGCCTTGCAAGAAGCCAGGCAAGTGCAGCAGTGACCAAACCTGAGCTGACTTTGGCATCCAATAACTCAAAATAATACACCATCTCTCCTGTCCTGAGCGCCTGTCATAAGAGATGGAACCCCAATCATGGGCCAAATGGGCTCTGGACAGTCTATGGATATTTTTTGGGGGTGACCCACAGATTGAGGGATTGATATCTGTGTGTGTATCAAAGGGTGAGGAGGGAGAAGGTGTTTAATGAGGGTATATTGGGTAGTGTAAGATGCACTAGTGAGCACAACGTAAATGGTATAGAATAAAGGGTGGAGACAGTACCAGGTTCGTCTGTAATGGAGTTAATTTTCTTCATTGGGGCTGTGTTTTTGGTTTGTGACTAAAACATCAATGGCTGATAACACACTGGTGTTGATTGTTGAACAGTCCCCACGGCAAGTAGGGTGGTGGTGTGAAAGATTTTTAGAGGAGATACAGGCAGGACAACAGACCCAAACTGACCACAAGGATGGTGTGTTTACGGTGTATTTATTTTGAGGAAATATTCCCAGTATTGTTGGGTGGGGGTTTTCTGGGGGGGAAGGAGAGGTGTTGGCTGTTCGAAAATGTGAAGTCTCTTTCAGATGTGCTACTTGTTGCAGAAAGAAAATGTTCTTCCATGCTGTTAATCATATTGTTTTAATAAACATTATTTTTCCCTTTGCTTTCTGCAGCTGTTAAACTATGCTGAGAGTAATTTTCCAATGTCTTTACAGGTGATCTAGGGTTATGATAGAAAATTATCAAAGTATCAATTATCACTTTTTATATGAACTGTACAAGGAGACAGGTAAATTTGAATGCTGACATGGAAAACAAACTTCTGCAGGAACAAGCAAGTTTGAGCTTAAATTAAGTCAAGTGTCATACATGACATATTGACATTCTTTCAGAAAGAGCTGTTTGACCCTAATATTAACAGACAAGACAAACAATAGCAATCTGCATAATTAAAGGCAGAGGAGAAAATGGAAGGAAGCAGGCGGAGCTATGGTAGAGCTTAGAGAGAAAAATTAAATAATAAATGTGACATTAATATGAGATATTAATGTTAGATCTCTGTTGTTACTATGAATTTACCTACACATTTGTTGGGGTTTTAAGAGATCTAGGGTTTTTTCTGTTAAAGGAATTTTCCCCCATTCTAAGACGATAAATCGCTGGGTGCTTAAGAGAAGACAAAAAGAGCCTGGCCACTTTTTTTGTTTCACCTGGGTGTGGGTTCAGTTCGCTCTCAGCGTCCGGAGAGAGAAGCTGCAGAGAAAGGAGCTGCTGGTTCCTTTTTTTGTCTGTTTTTCTTTCTGCTGGAAACAACGCCGGGATCCCAAAGCCGCTTTCCCTGCCCTGCTGGAGGCCAGGCTGTGGCCGCCCTGCCCCGCTGCTGCTTCAAGCTTTCGCTGCGTTGTAGCCATGCTTGCCCTGCTTGCCTGGACCTCCGGGGGGTTCCCCTTTTGGATACATCTCGTCTGCCACCCGGGATTTGTGTTTGTGCCTGCCGCTCCAGCCTGCTGCTCCAGCCTGCCGCTCCAGCCTGCCGTTCCAGCCTGCTGTTCCCGAGAGCCCGGGATCGGCTGCCCAGCGGTTTGTGAAGCCTTTGTCCCATCCCTTCCCGGGATCCCAGGGCACCAGTGCCGCGTGCTCCCCGAACTCGCTCCGGAGCGCCCCCTGCAGCCGCGGGGGAACCATCGCACCTGTCCTGCTCCCCGGGAGCCGCCAGCGCCCCTGCCGGCTGCGAGCGGAACTGCACCCGAGGGGAAATAGCCTGACAGCCGAGAAGGCTGGGACTGGGTTTGTGTTTGCTGTTACTGCCATAGTTGTTGTTGTTTTGTTTGACTGGTTATATACATATATAGATATATATATATAGTAAAGAACTGTTATTCCTATTTCCCACATCTTTGCCTAAAGGCCCTTGATTTCAAAATTATAATAACTCAGAGGGAAAGGGGTTATATCTGCCACTTCAAGGGAGGCTTCTGCCTTCCTTAGCAGGCACCTGTCTTTCAAAACCGAGACAACATTTTACCATTCTACTGTTTTCTGTACGGCATCATTTTCTATTGAACCGATTTTGGAGGTGAAAATATGAAAATCTTGAGTGATATTGAAATAGCGAGAAAGGACTAAAAGTATTACATTGCAATTTGTGAGTTAATTTTTTAATTTATGTATTCTTTAAGTAGAAATGGGGCAAAAGGCTTTGTTAGGAGAAATAAACATTATGTGAAAGTGTAGGTCAAAATACATCCAATGCAGGAAATATACATTCTCTTGAAAAATTCTTCTATTTGTAAAAATATCCAGCTGTGCAAATAGTCCGATGATCTGTTCAGACATATCATTTGTTTTTACCTCCATAGGAAGAATTGCTATGCTTATCATCTCTCTATAGAAAAGTTCAGTTAAAAAGGAAAACAATTCTGTTTTCTGAATTTGTGCAAAATGTGGTGATTTTGATTTTTTAATTTAATTTGTAAAGTAGCTTATTCATGTTGATCTATATTTAAATCCTACAAATAGGAAAAATCAAATACACAAAAATCAATCCTAAGGACTGAATTACTTTGCTAAACTGCAACTCCCTCTCTATCGACATATCCATAACAGAGTACATAATTTTAATACAATATAGTCATAATGTGCAAATGGTGTTTATGGAAAATGCAAATGTAAATGTATAACATTAGTGGTTTTGTTGAATAAATATCAGTTAACTTGTTTTTAATGTTACTGCATAATATTAAAAAATTAAAAACAGGAAATATAACAAGTAAAAGGTGTTCCCAATTTAATTAAGTATTCTTAGGTTTCTAAATCTGCACACATTTCCTTCATGGTGAAAATATTAAAATGAAAATAGTGGTCTAATATAATATGTGCTGGGCAGCAATGAAAAATAAAGGAATAGAAGTGTTTACCAATACTTCCACAGAAGTGTCTGTATTTAATCCCAAATGAATTAATCTCTACAAATTTGTCCAGCCAAATACAAATTTCTAATTTCTGAGCCAAATAAATTACTTTAGTTTTTATATCCCTTGAGGATAGGAGTTGCAAACTCTCTAGAAATACTGGTATTTTTGTTGGGAAATTCCTGCCTGTTAGTTTCATTTGTTTCATTTGAGATTCTGCATATGGAAAAAAAAAATTCTTCATGACCTCCAAGATTTAGGAGAGCAAAACTCTGCTATGCTAATGTTTGCTTGTCTCTGGAAAAAAAAATATGGGTTTGCATTTTTTTCCTATTCTTTTTCCAACATTAGGATTCTCCTTCTTTTCTTCTGTCAATTTTCTTCTGGTGAGGGATGCTGCTGAGAGCTTACAGGGACCTGCTACAGCAGTGTCCTCCCAGACCCCCGTCTCATTTGCACCTTTGATGGTGGAAGCCTCCAAAGACCATGTCTCCCTGAATTTTCTGGCCTTTCTACCCTTTGCTAAGCCTGCTTTTACTTTCCCCAAGTCCTGTTTAGCCAAGTGATTGTTATTTCCATTCTTTATAATATCTGCCACCAATTTACTGGTATTGGCACCTGAGTTGTTCATAATTCCCTCAATGTATCCTTGGGCTTGTTTTAAATAATGATGTCATTATATGGAAATAATAGTGGTATTTTCCTCATTAATCCTGCCCTTTCAGTCCAGAGGGCATCTAAGTTATCTGTTGACATGATGGCTGTGTTATTGCAACATAAAATGGTATACTACAATAAAAATCAAAACATAAAGTATACATGGCCTATAACATGCATAAATGTATGATTGATAATGTATTTTCTCTAATAGCAAGATCTATTCTAATGTTCAGGCTGAATTTGTACTTTGCTACTTCTGTTTCACAGCCACTGTGAAATCTTGGTGGGGGAGTGTTCCTCCCCTTTACTTCTTAGACTTCCAGTTTGTGTGTAAAAGAATTTGACTAGAACTCTATTTTTTAAGCAAGTGTTACCATTTGTTTCCCTCTTGAACCAAAGAAATGCTCATCTGACTCAGGAAGGTGGAATGTGCTCCAACATTGTCTATGTGAGCAAATCCTTTCAGTGTAGCAACAGTCAAACAAAATTCTCCAGTGTATGTAGCCTTCAACAGGTGGGTAACACTAAATGCACTTATACCTGTTTTGAAGCAGAGTATGTATTTTGTTGTACAAGGACAGTAGTAATTTGTTCCCTACTTTAAAATGAAAGCAATAATATTTCCAATCTCACCAAGCTTTTATGTCACAGTAAATGAATGAATGTTTAATGCACTCAGATGCTATAGTAAAATAGTCTCACCGTCTGGCCGCTAATAACCTGACTTGGAAAATATAATTTGCTAATTAAGTGAAATGATACTTCCCCTAGGAAATTTGTAGATCGAATTTTCCTTGATGCCACTGTGTGGCAAAAAGTGCTGATCTCTTGCCCATGGTTTTCTACTTCATTAAAAGAAAGCATCATAAAGTACATGGTCAGACCGAGAACTTTGGGAGGGACTTCTGAATGTAAATATCTCCAGTACTGACAGTCTTAAATCTCTGTAGTGGTTTTAACTGCAATAGAGTTAATTTTCTTCAGAATAGCTTACATGGTGCTGTGTTTTGGATCTGTGACCAAAACTGTTGATAATACAAGGGGTTTTAGCTGTTGCTGAGCACAGCCAATACAGAGTCAAGGGCTTTTCTGCTTTTCACACCTCCCTGAAAGTGAGCAGGCTCAGTGGACACAGCCAGGGAGGGGACACAGCCAGGACAGCTGCCCCAAGTGATCAAAGGGATATTCCATACCATATGACATCATGCTCAGTATATAAAGTGGGTGGAAGAAGGAGGAAGAGAGGGCGTTTGGAGTGATGGTGTTTCTCTTCCCAGTTATGTGTGATGGGGCCCTGCTCTCCAGGGGATGGCTGAACACCTGCCTGCACATGGGAAGAGGTGAATTAATTCCTTATTTTGCTTTGCTTGTGTGCAGGGCTTTTCATTTCCCTATTAAATTTTCTTTTTCTCAATCCACTAGTTTTCACACTCCTGCCCTTCTGATTCTCTCCTTGGTCCCACTTCTGCAGGGGTGGTGGGTGAACAAGCATAGGGCTGAGAAGTCTGCAAGGGTTAAACAAAGATGGTCTATTTAAAAGAAAGTGAGGAACTGAAAAACTAATTTGCACTACTTCTTTGACATTACAGTGCTCCTATTGAGTTTATAGGGGTTTTTTTTGCCAGCAGTTATTCTGTTGAAATACTGAGAAAATAATCTATGATATTTTTTAAAGACTTATTTTATTTGTCATCCACAACCATGTCTTAGGGGATTCACACAAAATTGCTGTAGGTCAACTTTTTAAGGAAAGCCATTCTTACAATGTTGCTCATGGGAAAGGTAGCAAATATTGGTAGAATCAAATGTCAGAGGTTAGTCCTGAGCCAATTTTTTTTTTTAATCTGTCCTCAGAGATAACGAAAGCCCAGATCTGTTTCAGTGACACATAAACTGAAAGTAAAATTGTGAATAAGGAATTTGAAATGTAATTTAAACTTCTTTAAATCTTATCGTTTACAATAAGGCCTCTCCAGATACTCAGTGTTTTGGATTCTGAAGTCTTCTTTTTAATGCTAGAAGTTTAGATAAAAGATTCCCTTCCAAAGAATAGGCTTATTTCTCTTCATGAACTATATAGCATTGGACACTGTACAAAGTGTAGCTTCTCTATAAATAACAGCAATGAAAGCTAGAGTCCTTTTCTTGCTGAAAAAGAATAATTCACATCCATGATAAAAGCAAGCATGAGTTGTATCATTTGAGTTGTATTCAGCGGACAGAGGAAATTTTTAATTCTATTGTATTAAGCACTGATTGATCTAATTTTGAATTCTGCAGAGTTTTGATGGGCTGTTTTCAAGAATAGTTAACTCTTACTGTGACAAGAAATTGCTCCAAGGATTACCAAAATAAAGAAGAGTGTATACAACAAAAGGAAAATAGGTGGGCATTCTTTAATTAATCCAATATGTTGGAGAGAGTCTTGGTTATTTTTTATATGTCGAATGGAGCATGGTTCAATGGGGCAATGTGATGCACTCTCCAGGGAGGAAGATCAAAGTCATGTTGGCAGGAAAAAAGGTGGATAGAAATTGATAGCAACTAAGTTCTGTTTGGGAACTGGAAGGAAACATCTAGAAAGTAGAGCAGTATGTTTCTCCAGATTCAGTTAAATTAAAAGGTCATGGAGAAGTGGGGATACAAATATGCTACCAGCAAGAATTTCTCTTGCTTCTTTCCAGTCCCGTGAGATAATTTTCTCTCTCATGGAAGATATTTATAGAGTTCTATAAACTATGAACACCTGCGACCTTACAAAGCTTTGTTTATAGTATAGTAGAAAACTATTTTGACAATGAATGTTTAAGGATTTTAGCCAATAAATTTATTCTTCTACCTTTAACTTCAGGTAAGTAAAAAAAAAATTTCTTGTGAGACAATAATTACTATGGTTTTTAATGTAGAAATATTTTTTAGAGTCTTACTGGCTTTACATGTTATGGTGTAGTGAAAACAATGCAGATATAAATACTATAGAACTTAACAGGTTCTCAGGCTTGGAAGAGCTTTTAACACTTCAGGTACTGTGGGAATGTAAGAATGTTCCACTTGTCAAAAAAAAAAATATTATTTTTGTTTTCAATGTTACTGTTACAGACAGATGTTGTGTCTCTTTTTTAGTGGTTTTCTCTATGCAATCAAGAAATCATTGTATCTAAATATTGGCTGCATGGGTTGAGTTCATGACAAAAATTATCCCACGACAGAGAGGTCACTTACCAATTGCCACCATGGGCAAACAGGACTCAACTTGGGAAAATGAGTTTAGTTTAGTTTATTGCCCCTTAAATGTAGAGTGGGATGATGAGAAACAAAGGCAAAAGCTAAAATTACTTTCCCCCACAACCCTCTTCTCAGGCTGAACTTCATTCCTTCCCACACAACTCCTCTACTTTCTTCCATCCAAATGGAGCAGCAGAATCGGGAATAGGGGGATCTGATCAGTCAACAACAGTTGCTCTTTGCTGCCCTTCCTGCCTACAGTTCTTCCCAGCTCAAATGTGGACCTTCTCCATGAGACAGAGTTTGGGAAAAGACTCCTGGCATAGGCCCTTCATGGGCCACAGTTCCTGCCAGAAAAGCTGTTCCTGCCTGAGATTCTCTCCATGGGCTGCAGTTGCTGTCAGGGGGCTGAAATTACAGTCAGGAGCACGTTCTGCACATGCCTCAGCTTCCTTCAGGAAGTATCCACCTGCTCCTGTGAAGGGTTCCTCAAGGGCTGGAGCACATACATCTGCTGCTCCCCAGGCAGCAGGGAAATTTCTGCTCCTATGCTGGAAGCACCTCTGCCATCTCTTTTTCTACCACGTTGGTGTCCACACAGCTGTTTTCCCACACTTCTTGTCCTCACTGCTGTAAAGTCTTTTGCCTTTTCTTGGCTATGTCTTCCCAGATGTGCCACCATTCAAGGCTGACAGGCTCAGCTGTGTCCTGCAGTGGGTTTGCTTAGATGGCTGGCACGGACCAGCCCTTGGACTCTTTTCACAGAAGCTAGTTCTGCCACCTTTTGCTGCCAGCCAGTTCTTTCAAATCTACATCCAACACATAAGTGTATTTATGGTTTTTTTCCCCTAAATAATCTTGATAGTTTATTCTTAAAATAAAAGATGTATTTCTTACTGATGAATTAATATCAAAATAGAGATAAAGCTAAATTACTTCTGTGAGGCAGCTCATACTCGTAAACTATGGGTGCAGGTGTCTGTTAGATATGGCCCCACTACTGATGTTAAGAAAATAACAGTTTGATTTGAACAATGTGGCAATTCTGTTGAGAAAGTAAGTCTGAGCTGAAAATTGGACACAGAATTAAATCTAAATTCTGTCAAACTGTTTATGATTACTACCTGTCTAAGTTCCTCTTTGGATAAATCTATATCAAAAAAGACAACACCGACGGATTACTTTTTGATGAATTTGCTAATGTGCCTGTGATTTTGAAAAGAATTATATGTTCATTTTAATAGTAAATCCCACCACTAAGAATGATTTGTTTTGAACAAAGTAAAATTTAAACAAACACAATTTATATGACACAATTTCAATAAGATTTAGTATAGATTTCTAAAAGTTAGTGGATTCCAGTTTGAGAAGGCAAACTTTACCTTTTAGAGTATGTGTTTCCTGTTGATAGCACACAGTCAGCTACTGCAGAAGTAGACCCTGCATTGCCACACAAAACCCAGTAATGATCAAAAGACATTGCCACTGTGAAGGTCCTGCCAATGTTGGGATGTATCTTGCAGGCTCACTCTGCCACCTTTCCTTTCATGAGCTCCCAATGTAACCAGATTTTTCAACAACCAAAGAAGTACGGAGAACTGCTTTACATCAGTAGCTCTTCCCCAAGGCCAGCAATGTCACTGAGCCACAGTGGC
Organism: Corvus moneduloides; assembly: GCF_009650955.1. Classification (NCBI taxonomy): domain Eukaryota; kingdom Metazoa; phylum Chordata; class Aves; order Passeriformes; family Corvidae; genus Corvus; species Corvus moneduloides. The sequence continues at coordinate 15,217,740 of NC_045477.1, read as the reverse complement.
TGCTTATTTACATGATAACGAGCTCACCTTGGAAGGGCAAGAGTAGCTAATCACAAACATGTAATTTGGGTCTTCTGACTCCCCTCCTTACCCCTAGCTATTGGATCCAAGTGTTTCCTTCACATGAACAGAAGAACAGCCTGTTTTTCGAGTCAGGTTCCTTTGTTGAAACAATGCAAAGTGAATTTCAGTCCTAGAAAATCAGTTCGTAGTTAGAGTTCAATAATTCCATGGCATTACTGTATTTGAAATGGCTAAAATTTTTCCACTGCATTCTGACATTTAGTGGTATATGAAAGTAAAAAGCCCTATTATCTCCCACTGGAGAATAATCTGCTCTCAGAAAATGGGCAAACACTAATGCTGGGAAAAAATTGTTAAACAATTCAAATACTTCTAGTTTGCACTGTTGAAAGAGATATATAGTTCATGTACAGAATGTACTTCTACAGTTTCGTTTCTTGAGTACAATCTAAAGCATTTTTGTCCTGTGAGTTCAGCAGAAGAGGTGAATGTTTCATAGCTGCAATACGTAGTGTGGGACAGTTAATATTTTGAGACCTTTTTCTTTAAGACTAATTATAGTGCTGCTCATATGCTTCACATATTCTCTTTTTAAACATTAGTTTATGAAATTCAATATTCTAAAATGAATGGTAAAGTTTATAAAATATGATTTATACATTAGACCATGTATTCAGATAGTCTGTGTTGACAGAACTGCCCTGAGCTCTAGGTAGAACAGTAGTTTAAAACAAGCTAGTTTATAAAAGACAAAAGTATTCACTCACATGCCTTTTGCCTACAAATTAGCTTTTTTCTGTAATAAAGATATTAACCCATCCAGACCATTTGATTTTTTTAAGAGCTGGATCTCATCGAGATTTCATTTTATAGATAGCACCTTTGCTCCTGTAGTGTATAGATGATAATGTAATGGTTAAAAAATTACAGGCTTAAGAAAGTCCTTGGTAAAACTTGGCATAAAATATCAATGAAAATGACAGTTGTTCACTTTAGCTCCACACAGTCATGACCATATTAAGCTCCTTTGGGCCAGTGATAATTACCTTTGTTTGCGTTCACACATGTATCTAAATGATGTTAATCAGAGGTGTGAACTGAAGTCACCATGTGAGTGCACTCCCAGTATTTATCTTTTACATATGTTTGTCTTCAGCTGTCAGGGCCTGGAGGGCACAAGCAGACCTGAACTGACCACTCAGCCCTGCTGCCCTCTCCCAGGCTTTGCCTCAGCTCAGCCTTCAGCACCTGGTCCTTTCAAACGCTTCCTTGTGAGGGTACTTATTCTCATCCCTAGCACTGGCCCTGCTTTCTCTGGGTTTATTCTCCAAACGTCTCTTTGTCCCTGTCCCCTGTGCAACATCTGAGCCCCAACTTCAACCCTCTGGACTTGCTTTTGCAAGTTTTTTACTCACTGATGTAAGTCAGAGGCAAACCACCTGCAGTCCACATTTACCTGGTGGATGTGGTGTGATCAGTGAATTTGAGCTTGGTATTAATATTAAAAGCCACACACGTTGACTATTTTAGAACGAAAGATTTTTTAAAATTTTCTGTGTTTATATCTTCATTGTTTTCCTTCCAGTGTTTCTTATGCATAATTGTCTTTGCATTTTAATGCACTTCTAAGTAGTGCTTTGCCCTTATGCAGAAGCTGTACTTGTGCAAGTTTTTTTTGAACTTGCTTGTTGGTGTGACCCAGCCCCCTGTGGGGCTGGGGCTGCGTAATGCCAATCAATCCCAGCCCCTCCCCTGGATCGAGTTCCCTGAAGAGGCAGAGTCAGAGGGTGGGTCGATGGGCGGCTCAGAAGCCTAAGCTGCACGCCCCCTGGGCGGTGCCTGGGTACAAGCCACTTCCCCTGGTTTGGGAAAATTCTCGGTTACTCGGCTGTTCATTGGTTCTGTTATAACTCCCGCCTCTTGGTTCCCCCCTGCCCAGTGGTTCTTGTTACACTGTATCCTCCCCCTGGCTTGTAACTCATTGGTTGTTTTCCCCTTTCACCGGGGTTTTCAAATTCCCTATAAAACTGAGGACAAGCCTCAGTATCCCATCCCATCACATCCCATCATTCCCATCACATCAGATTCCAGCCTTCCGAGCTTGTTCAGGTTGTGAAACTTCTAACAATAAACTTCTTAGAAGCCAGACCCGAACAGCCTCTCTCTTCCTTTGTCTCCGAGCTAACGTGAGCCGATCCCATCGGTTCCTGCCGTGTTTCCTCTGCCGAGAAGCCAGCTAGCTAGGCCAGCAAGCAGCTTTTTTCCTGATGCCGAAGTTGCTTCAGCGACCCGCAGAAGTAGTGCAGGTGGACTGTCTCTGACCTGGGGCATGCCAGAGCTCGTGCTTCGGGCACCAAACGCTATGTTAGGTTGGCGCCCAATCTGGGGCTCACGCGAGTGGATGCCCGCGACGTTGTCGCTGTCGGTGGACAGTGAGAAGAAGCAACTTTGGAGCTTGCTGACGCCTCTTGGAGCAGTCTGCTCTGTTTTAGGAGCAGTGCCCTGAGAGAAGACTGCTAACTCCCCCTGATTCTGCACTGAACTGACCTTGGAGAGCAGCCATGCCTAGGAGAACCCCACCTGTGCCTTTTACTTTGTGACTGGACGAATTTGTGCTGATTTCTGAAACTTGTGTGAGTATCCCTTGTCCCTTATACTTTGTTTCTTTTTTCGTTTTGTGGGTGGCGGACGGAAGAAGTGCTGAGAGAGAGATGGGATCAAAACTCTCTCAGCTCCAAAGAGAGGTTTTCCTCCAAGTTGTGAAATCCCTTCAAGTTAGTGGCTTTAAATTTTCAAAAGGTCTGTTAAAGCAGTTTGTTCTCTGGCTTTTCTTTTACCTTCCTCAAGTATCTCCCACAAATTTAAAATCTCCTGCCTTCTGGCAGGCTGTGGGGGATAAGATTGCTGATTTAAAGTGAAAGGGAGACTCCTCTGGAGAAAAATTTTTTCCCCTCGTTCTAGCCCTTCAGGACTTGCATAAAATGGATCAGAAAGTAAAAGAAAAGCACAAATCCCCTCGCACTTCTTCCCATATCCCTCCTTCCTCCGCTCCTGCTCCTCATCCCACTTCCCTTTCATTGGAAAAACCGAATGGAGTGATATGCCAAGAGGCACAGAGTTGCTACCTTGTCTCTGACTCTTCTTGGTCTTTTCAGACACCCTGTCGGGGTAGCTCTGGCCAGGCCACCTCAATCTCTTCCCAAACCCCGTATCCCTCGCCCTCTTCCCCAGTTGTAAGCCCCAAAAACTGTTCTAAATGCTGTTTGCCATTGTTCCTCCCCCACTCCACATGTCTGAACAATGGCACTGACCGCATGGCACAGTTCACCCCTCCCCCCTCTTCTTCTTCCCACAATCCCTTTCACCCTCCTACCCCCAACCCTTTCCCATCCCTGCCCCCAGGCATGACATCATCGGGTTCCTCCCACACGTCAGGTACTGTCCCCTGCATCGGGAATCCCTGCCCCCTGGTCCTTCAACCCCGCCCCCTGTGGAGGACTTCCTGTCTCCCACGCTCCCTCTTCCGGTTCCCACGGGGCAGAAACTGGAACCAACGCCATCTTGAAATTGGGTCCGGGAGTCCCCTCAGCCCCCTCTTATCCCTTTGCTGCTCCTGTAACATATGATTGAACTGGCAATAATCCCACATGGAAACCCTTTGATTTTGCAGGGCTGAAAGAGCTTTGCAAAGCCCAGAAAGAATTTGGGAGGGAGAGTCAGTATTTTAAGAACCTTCTTAAGATAACTCTCACCAGTACAGTTCTTGTGCCACATGACCTCAAAGCATTTTCTCCTGCTTGCTTTCCCCATCCGAGTTTCAAATGTGGGAAGAAGGTGGGAGAAAGCAACTGGGAGAGGTCCTCCAGATTTTACAGCAGAATCCAAACAATGCGAGGGTTTCTATTGATCACCTTACCGGTGAGGGGTCATTAGCCAAGCCCCAGAACCAGGCTCAAAATACACCTGAGCCGGTCCTGAATGCTGTAAAGCAAGCAGCTGAGCAAGCATTCTTAATGATGCCTCCTAAATTAGCCCCTCAATTGAATTATACTGAGATTCGGCAACTGCAAAATGAGCCATTTATTGATTCTGTGGATAAACTGAGGCTTGTAGTGGAAAGACAAGTGGAAGATCCGAAAATGAGAGAGCATATTATAACGCAAATTGCAAAGACTAATGCCAATGATGCTTGTAAAAGAGTGATTTTGGGTCTTCCATTCGATCCTCCACCAACCTTAAGTCAAATGATTTGTGCTTACACGACATTGGTGCCAATTAACCAGCCAAATTTAAAAATAGGGGAAAACTTAATAGGAACGGCAGCCGCTGCAGATGCAACAGCATCTCAGGACAAAAGAAATGCTAATTGGGTCTGTCACAGGTGTGGCAAACCAGGGCACTTGGCCCAAAACTGCAGAGCTCTGGCTCCAATTAATCAAGGTTCCCGATCTGTCTCCCCAGGGCAAATGCCTGCCGCCGATGGGATGCAGCCAGAAAACTGACAGGACTGTGTGGAGTGGCAGGGCCACGCGGGGGAACAAATCAAGAAACTGCCACCAGGAAAATGGTCACCACGACCTCTGCAACTCAAATGGACTCGGTGACACCCCAGAGAATCGTCGTGAGTTGCAAGAATCTGAGAGACTGTATATTGTTTCTGTTAAAAGATGTACATTCACCAGCTGATATTTGTGTTACACCAGAAATTGTTCAAGTGGGGCCACAAGGGTTTGTTACTGTCAATATCCAGTGGGTTAACCCTCCCTATTCTCTTGCTGCTAATCAGGTTGTGGCCCAAGCTATTCTCATGCCCAGTAGTCCGCCACAGGACTACAACCCCTCTGTCTTCTGGGCTGAGGTAGTTGGGAACAACAAACCCATGCTTAGTTGCAAACTGTCTTGCCAAGGCTCGGACATCAGCCTGGCAGGAATGATGGACACGGGAGCAGACGTGACAGGCATTTCTTCCCACAAGTGGCCGTCACACTAGGAGCTGCAGCTGGCAGAAGGTATCGTGACAGGTGTGGCGGGATCTATATCTGCCCAGAGAAGCAAGGCAGTTGTCCCAATTGAGGGTCCAGAGGGACAGATAGCATCAGTCCGTCCTTTTGTAATTGACTCTGGATTTACATTGTGGGGCAGGGATCTCATGTCCCAGTGGGGGGCTTGAGTCGAAATTCCATCTCAACCCCAGAATTTTTAGTAAAGGCCACTGCGGAGCGCCCCTTCCAGAAATTAAATTGGATCTCTGACGAGCACATCTGGATTGATCAGTGGCCTTTGAAAAATGACAAATTAAAGGCACTCACCACACTTGTGGAGGAGCAATTGAAAAAAGGAAATATCGAACCCTCTAATAGCGCTTGGAATTCCCCGGTATTTGTAATCAAAAAGCTGGGGAAAGACCAGTGGCGCCTCCTACAGGACTTGCGGAAAATAAATTCAGTCATTGAGGACATGGGACCCCTGCAGCCCGGAATGCCTTCACCCTCCATGCTCCCCAGGCAGCGGAAGGTAGCAGTCATTGATATTAAAGACTGTTTCTTCCAGATCCCTCTGCACCCAGACGATGCTCCCAGGTTTGCCTTCTCAGTCCCTTCCATCAACCAAAAGGCTCCCATGCAACGCTACCAGTGGCGAGTTTTGCTGCAAGGCATGAAAAAGTCACTCACCATCTGCCAGTGGTATGTAGCTCGTATTCTGTCCCCCATCAGAAAGTTAGCAGCAAAGGCAATAGTGCCTTTAGTCCTATATGGACGATCTTTTGGTGTGTGCTCCTAACCAATCCTATTTAGACTGGACATTGGGGAAGGTAATCAAGGCCTTAGAGGCAAATGGATTTGAAATCCAGGCTGAAAAGGTCCAGAAAACCTCTCCATTTAAATACCTTGGACTGAGAATCCATGAACAGACTGTGGTTCCCCAACAAGTCAAAATTAATGATAACCCTAAGACCTTGCAGGAACTCCACCAGCTCTGCGGGTCCATAAATTGGGTGAGGCCACTCCTAGGGCTGACGACAGAAGATCTCACTCCTCCGTTCAACCGCCTGCAAGGGAAAGATGACCTCACATCACCTAGGCATCTAACAGAGGAGGCGAGACAGTCCATCTGTAAGGTACAGGAAGGGCTGTCATCCTGGCAGGCACACCGCTGCACCCCAGGTCTGCCTTTTCAATTTATTGTGTTAGGGGAAATACCATACCTTCATGGGCTGAGACTTCAATGGGACGAGGTGCAGAGTGATCCCCTGTTAATCATCGAGTGGGTTTTCCTCTTGCACCAGCCGTCCAAAAGTATCACAACGCCACAGGAGCTCATGGCTTGGTGATGAAAGCTAGATCCCGCCTCCGCACCCTTGCAGGGTGTGACTTTACATGCATCTACCTACCATTGGCAACTGATTCACTTGATAACCTCCCTCAAAACAATGAGCACCTCCAATACGCCCTAGATAGCTACACAGGCCAAATTTCTATACACCATCCACAACACAAACTGTTTATTTCAGTCTTCAAACTGATTCCAAAACAAATTCAAAGGAGAAAACTGTTAAATGCCTTGACAATCTTTTCAGATGCCTCCGGTCGTTCTTGCAAATCTGTCATCACATGGAAGGATTCTCGCACTCAGAAGTGGGAGTCTGATGTGCAGGTAGTTGAAGGATCCCCACAAGTGGCAGAACTTGCAGCTGTAGTCAGAGCATTTAAGCGGTTCAGTGAACCATTTAATTTGACAACTGATTGTCCTGGGTTGCAGTATATTCTATTATCATCCCCATCAGCCGTTGAAATCAGGTGGGGCAGTGTTTCCTTGCCTCCTCCCCCCAGACTATCTTGCTGTTAATGGCCCATCGTTGTCCTGCCGCATGACTCAGAGATAACCCCCTCTGGACTATTTTCTGTTAATGAGCCTAATCAACACTTGGCCTCATGACTCATTACCCCATTGTGAGATGCTCCACCCAGAGGGAGGAACCAAGCATCTCATCGTGGATATAAGCTGAGACTGAACACCAGAGACAAGGCCTTTCCACTGGATTTCCAGAGGACAGGAGCTACACAGCCACCACTGGACCTTCTGAGGAAGAGCAGACCCTTTTTTCTACAGGATCACCGCTTCAGAGGACTGCAGCCACCATTCTACCAGACTGCTACCACCACCCTGCCTAACAGGGACTCAGGTTGTATCTTGACTCTGTCAGTTTGAACCAGTGTTTTCTTTTAGTTTTTTTTTCTTTCCTTTTCTTTAACTTCCCCATTAAATTGTTATTCTGACTTGGTGCCTCCCACTGGTTTGTTTTCAAACTAGTACACTGATTCATCCTATGTAGCAGGTGTAGTTTCCAGGGCAGAGAGAGACATACTAAAGGAGGGTGCAAACCCAAAAATTCATAACTTGGTTTCGAAATTGATTCAACTGATCTCCCACTGAAAGCAACCATTCTATGTCATGCATGTGAGATCACACACTGACCTGCCAGGATTTATTGCAGAAGGGAACAGGAGAGCAGATGTCCTAGCTATGACCATCAAGTTAGCAAATCTGCTTAACAGATTCCAGCAAGCCCAGCTGAGCCATGCAACGTTCCATCAGAATGCTCCAGCTCTCATTCGAATGTTCCACCTCACTAGAGACCAGGCAAAAGCCATTGTGGCGACATGCCCCAACTGCCAGAAACATCAGCTTCCATCATTAGGTCAAGGGGTTAACCCCTGAGGCCTAGGCAGTTGTGAGGTATGGCAAACAGATGTCACCCACTTCCCCCAATTTGGCTGCCAGAAATATATTCATGTTTCTGTGGATACCTTTTCTGATGCAACCTTTGCCTCAGCCCACCGTGGGGAGAGGGCCAAAGATGTCATCAACCACCTAGTACAGGCCTTCACTGTGTTGGGGACACCAAATAAAATAAAAACTGACAATGGCCCTGCGTGCACCTCTGCAGAGTTAAAAACATTCATGAGTGAGTGGGGTGTGGATCACATCACTGGCATCCCTCACTCGCCCACAGGCCAAGCCATCATAGAGAGGAAACATCAAACACTAAAAAGACTGCTAGAACAACAAAAAGGCTGCAGTGAGATTGCTGCCCCCATCATAAGACTTTCCAAAGCGTTGTTCACTTTGAACTTTTTAAACTGTTCCTATGAGGAACCTGATCCTCCCATCCTGAAACACTTCACAAACTCTGCCAAACATAAACTGACTGAGAGACCTGAAGTCCTAATAAAAGACCCTGATACTTTACAAATACGTGGCCTGTACCCCCTAGTCACTCGGAGTAGAGGCTACGGATGTGTTTCCACCCCAGAAGGTCCAAGATGGATCCCTGGAGGCTACGGGTGTGTTTCCACCCCAGAAGGTCCAAGATGGATCCCTGGGAAGTGGATCAAACCCTTTTTGAGACCACCTGCGGATGCCAAGCAAAGGAAAGAAGCTGCCACAGCCTGGAAAAGAAGAAAAACCAAGCCACCTGGAAAAAAGACTCCTCCTCCAGGCCTGAAAAACAAACCTTCCACCTCTCAGTCTCCTTAAAATGTGTCTCCCTTCCCAAAATGACCCCTCATTTTGTTTTGAAAGAGGGGGAGTCCAAGGGAGCCATTGTTATTTAAGTTGATTGTATTTGTATTAATTTTGCGTTACACTGTTCCTAAAGTTACCTCCCTTGACAGCGTGATGACATCCTACCCGCTGCTGTCCCACCTGCTGCTGCAGCTCCTCCTCTGCACCGGGAGCTCCAGCAGCTGGATTCCTTCCACTATCAAGGACATTGTATGGGGTTTCTTTACGGAGTTGTTAATTTTATTAGCCATTCCCATTGTTAAGTGTTTGGTTTTGAAATCCCTTAAGCCTTCCCCCTCATTTCAAAGTAATAAAGAAGGGGGAGATGTTGGTGTGACCCAGCCCCACAGGGGCTGCGTAATGCCAATCAATCCCAGCCCCTCCCCTGGATCGAATTTCCTGAAGAGGCAGAGTCAGAGGGTGGGTCGATGGGCGGCTCAGAAGCCTAAGCTGCACGCCCCCTGGGCGGTGCCCGGGTACAAGCCACCTCCCCCGGTTTGGGAAAATTCTCGGTTACTCGGTTGTTTCATTGGTTCTGTTATAACTCCCGCCTCTCGGTTTCCGCCCCCTCAGTGGTTCTTGTTACACTGTATCCTCCCCCTGGCTTGTAACTCATTGGTTGTTTTCCCCTTTCACCGGGGTTTTCAAATTCCCTATAAAACTGAGGACAAGCCTCAGTATCCCATCCCATCCCATCCCATCCCATCCCATCCCATCATTCCCATCACATCAGATTCCAGCCTTCCGAGCTTGTTCGGGTTGTGAAACTTCTAACAATAAACTTCTTAGAAGCCAGACCTGAACAGCCTCTCTCTTCCTTTGTCTTCGAGCTAACGTGAGCCGATCCCATCGGTTCCTGCCATGTTTCCTCTGCCGAGAAGCCAGCTAGCTAGGCCAGCAAGCAGCTTTTTTCCTGATGCCGAAGTTGCTTCAGCGACCCGCAGAAGTAGTGCAGCTGGACTGTCTCTGACCTGGGGCATGCCAGAGCTCGTGCTTCGGGCACCAAACGCTGCGTTACTTGCTGGCTTGAGGGTCCTAATTTTGGGAGTATTTAGCTATTTTTCTTTTGTTATCTTTAAAAGCATATATTAAAAAGAAGGAAAAGGGTTGTATTTTTTTGTTACAATTATTGTCTGAAAATTAAATTTATCATGTACACACAAAAAAACACAGAAGACTTTTCCTCAATTTACTGTACTCTCATCTTCTGTGAGGTAAGTCTATGATACCTACTTATATATCGATCTGAAGAAAATGGGGTAATACAGTTCTGTTTTGAAATACATATTGCTTTTCATTGTTACCATAGTGTTTTGGCACTATCTTAATTTCACTGAGTCACTCCAGCAGGTTGACTTCAACGACAGAAGAAAACAAGAAACATGAATGGAAGAATAAATTAAAGCTAAATTATGCAATACAGTATCCTCAAAATATTTTTTGAGGTGTCTTGTCTTGAAAGACAGGTGTCTGCCAAGGAAGGTGGGAACCTCCCTTGGAATGGAGAATATGAACCACTTCCCTCTGAATTATAGTTTTGAAATTAAGGGGCTTTTCAGGCAAAGATATGGGAAAAGGAATAACAGTTCTTTATATATAACAATGCAAACAAGCAACAACGGTAACAGCAACAAACAAGAACAGGAAACCCAATAAACAGTCTCTTTCTGCTCTTTTAGCACTTTCCCCTTCAGTGCAGTTCCACTCACAGCCGGCAGGGGCGCTGGTGGCTCCCAGCCGGGCAGGGTGGGTGCGATGGTTCCCCGCGCCTGCAGGGGGCGCTGTGCCGCGAGCTTGGCCGTTTCTCTGCACGTGAGTAATGGCGGCACAGCCGGTGGAAGGGATGGAAAAGGGGCTTCCTTTACAAACCTGCAGGGCAGCCGATCCTGGTGCCCCCTCTTGACAGCAAAAGGAGCTGTAGCAGGGACCTTGGAGTAGCAACCTGGGAAGGCAGGGATGAGCGAAATCCCGGGGTGGTAGACGAGATGTATCAGAAACTCAGCAGCTGTAGCTGGAACTGCGGGGCATCCTGGCAGGCAGGGAGTGTGGGGGCTGCAGTGTAGCAAAAGACCTGATGCAGTGACAGAGGAATGGCGGGGGCTGGGAAGTGACTGCCCGGCTCCTGAACATGGCAGGGAGAGGCTGCCTTGGAGGGGAAAGGGGCTTGGGGATCCTGGGGTTTCCCCTGAGGCACCTGAGCAGATGGTGAAAGTCCTTTTTTTAGTGAGGTTGGGTGTTAATGAGGTCCCAGTTCAGTGGCTGCTCTCATGAGCAAAGGCTCACCCACGGCAGAAGAAGCAGGACTGGGCTGGGCTCTGGTAGTGGCAGCAAATTCCTCCCCACCAGGCAGCAGCTCAACCGATCTCCTCTGAATGCTCAGAGAGCAAGGGCTAGCAGCTGCCCCAGCCCCCTTTTCCCCAGCCCAATTTTCCCCAATGTCTTTGCCCTTTCAAGAGAAACCTTCAGAGAGTAGCCGGCCGCACCCTTCCCAGGGCAACTTCTTTTGTCTCTCTTAAGTACCTGGTCGTTATTTTATCTTAGCAACAAAAATGGAAGAAAATTCTCTAAGAGAAAGAAAACAGAAGGAAAAACCATAACCTCCAACGACTGGAGAACCAGGGTGAAAAATATAAATATATTAATTTCAATTTTTATGAAGTTTAATTGTGCTTGGATAAGGTTCTTAAAATATGGATTTGTTGTTCAAAAGAGGTAGAATGATTTAATGAATGTTGTCTTAAAAATACTACTTTCTGGAAGTATCACTGAAGTTATTGGCTAAAACAAAACCAGATTATTATATTTTCTATACTAGAATGTAGTTTCAGAAGAGGTAAACAACTATTTATGGTAGCCATTTTTCAAGACAGAAAATCATGAGATGAGATTACTTTCTAGGTTAGACTTTCAAGTTTTTTCTGGATGTACTCAGGGAAAAAGCAAGAATCATGTATAAGAGTGGTTGCACGGACCTGCAGCTAATACAAATATGTAAATCCAGTGAGGATTTGTAATTCCTTATGAAGTCAAATATTGTTTCATAGTTGAACCCCCAGTACATTTTGAGAACCTATTTGTTTGGAAAAATTTTCAAGACAAATTTTAAATCCACAGTGGCCCTGAAGTGAATCATCCCACTTCTTGTGAAAAATAAGGATTTGAAAAGTCAGGTAAGGTAAGAAAATTACTGTATCAATCAAAAGTGCAAAAGAGTCTTTTAAAAAAAAATAGCATCTTTCTTAAGTATTGGATGTGAAATAATGTGAGGAACATATTGTCAGAAGCCATGATACAGTTAAAAAGATCTAATGTTCTTACATATTCAACATATACTATATAAAATAAGTATTAGCATTTCAGATTGTAAAAACTTTTACTCTTATGTGTGTTTTTATTTGCATCAGAATAATATCCTTTTCTATTTTTTAAAGAAGATATTCACAGTATTTTAGAAGGGCTTTATATGGATGCTTAGGAAAATTTTTAATGAAAATGGTTAAATTTAACCATGTAAATATGCTACTTGATTATAATGAACATAATTAAATGTGGAAATACCAAGTTCTGAAAATCTCTTAGACATCTTTTATCTGTTTTAACAAAACATCCCAAGCTAAACAGAGCCAGAGCTGATGGCTTCTTGTGCTAGATGTTGCACTGGGCTTCAACCAGGGCAGCAATGTGCTCATTTCAAAGAAGGAATCTCCATCAGGTTTGCTTTGTTTCTCTTCCAGCCACTGAAGCACTATTTAGAGACAGATTTTTTTTACTATGTTTCCCTCATTACAGAAGGAGCTAACACAGTTGTTAAAAACCAAGACAAAATATTTAAGAAACTGTTTCATAAAGCAAGTGCAATTTGATACAATTGATGTGTTTGTAGGATAAGCTAACAACCCCAGAATACTAAGGAGATCTGAGAAACAAAAGAAACTAAGAATTTGCTGAAAAGCAGTCTGCCCACAAGATCTGTATAATTTATTTATTGATGTTTGGCTTGTGTGAACAGATACAGGCTATAAAAGATGCACAGAGCCGGGTGTTGAACTTGTCCTATTTTCTTTTTCCAGGACCAGGCCGTTTATCAGAACCAGAACTAACTTCTCGAAATTCACTTGTAGTTTGTCTGTATCACACATGAGCAAAGATAACCCTTTGTAAAGTGCGTCGCTATGCTCTGCAAGCATGAGCATATGAATGCATCACCAATAAAAATGTTTGGTCTTCTTTTTCTCACAGAAAAATTTTATTTATAAACTTCTAAGAGCAATTTTTTCATACTAATCTTTTAAAAATTATGATTGTGACCGGCTACTTTAATTGAAAGTTTGTGATTACCCTTGCTGGTGATTAGCTTTTAGAAGTGGTTATCATTACAGGTGAAAACACACACATTTATTTAAAATGAGAAGCATTTAAAAATAGTGTATAAACAAACTCACATACACTGAGTGTCTAAAATTTATAATATTACGATGTAAATGAGGGAAATTAAACCAGAATCATCCTGCTGATAGGGTAGTGGTCAAGAATTTCAATCATTCATATCCTTTTCATGTAAACTTTCTACTAAAACCTTTTGATAATGCACAATGCTGTAAAATACCAAAGGCTCATCTTGCAACTATTTAATGTTATTAAAAATGTTTCATTACAACAAAATCAAGGCATGAAACATGATAGAAAGGAGCAATCACACTGTAGCATATCAGTTTGCATATGCAAACTCAACCCATGCTGGCGTTATTTAAAAGGCTGGGGTACTGTGAATCCATTCATCCCTCAGAAATCACCCACAAAGTTGTAGCTCTTCTTTGGAACCACTTTCATTCTAGCCAGAAATATTTTCCGGTACTGTAGGATTTTTAGACATACCGTGGAAACAAAGAAATCTATGTCTTTTCTGTCTGCTGTCACATACAATACTGTTGTAAAATGACAAAGCATTCCACATTCATATCATAAGGCTTGCCGTATTTTTTTTTTGACATTCAGAGAAGAATTTTATGTCATGAAATATCACGTTGCATTCATCTTGTTATATCCAAGCATTGAAACTTCATCGAAGTCAACTAAATGTTAGATTTTTATGAAGTTAGTTTTGTCATTAGTGTAGCTCTGAACAGATAATCCATTTTAAAAGCCATTTAAACACTGGCGAAAATGGAAAGGTTTTTTGAAATTCGATCTAGCAAATCACATTTTGTATTTCTGCATGGTCCAGCAGAGACACAGACGTTATTTTTCTAAGGCAGTGCAGCTCTTGGCAGATACAAAAGGCCACTTAGTACAAGAGAATCCAACAAAAATTTCTTGTACATTCTAATCACAGTATCCTAAAAACACTGTCCAGCACTGTTACCACTGTACTCCATTGCCTTCAAATTATCTTCTGCAATAATAAGAAAATAGAAATTTTTGAGACTATTAAAAGGTCTTTAAACCTGTACATTCACAAACACTGATGAATTCTGCTCTGGTAGCATGCACTGGATAAAGGTCTACATAGGAAGACAACCATTTAATTTGCACTAATAAAATTTTTTGTGTGCCATTCACACCTTTTTCCATAGTGTTTCCATATATATATATTTTTTTTTTCAAGAATTGAATTGATAAACCTATGGTTAGATCAGTTAGTTTACGTGCATATTTTCAGATAGATCAATAAGCAAGAGTTCCTATATTGTGTATTGTTACTGTCTGTTTAATACATTATTATTAATGTGTGAGAGCAAGAGAAGGAGGGACAGGAATGAAGACACTCATGTTTCAGGCACATGGCAATTCTAGCACATTTAGTGCATACTTCTATCACCAGCAAACATTTACATAAATCTTCCATGAATGTTAAACTGACAGAATGTATCTATAACAGGTAGGTGGAAAAGGAGAACGTCAATGACTGCTGGTGAATAAGAACACATTAATCTTTGCCATCAGACTTTCACTGGGAGACAATGATGAACACCTGCTGGGACATCCAAATCCTTTATAATAGCCTGTCTCCAGCAGACTGGGCGGCATCAGCAGATTCAGTCCCAAAATTTTAGTGAAAGATTTAAAATTTTTTTATAGCAAGTTGAAGAGATGTGTGAGTTCTAGACCAGGTGCAGGGAGCTGGGTGAAGGTTTGGTGACACTGAACTGTGCCATAAATCAAATCCCTCCTGATGGAAGAGAATTTTCTGAAGGTCCTTGCAAGGAGTTTCAAAGATAAACCAAGACTTTTCCTTGAGTTTCAATGCTGCCAGATAGTTGTTTATTAAGTCTTATCAGAGGAACAGAGCCACTAGTGTGACCCAGGTACAGCATAGAGCACAGAAAGTAGGAGTGAAGTCTCTAATTATCAAGATTTACACAGCCTTTTAAAGATAATTTAACCAAGTTATTAAAAATGTATATTATTTTTACTTTCCTACCAATTATTCAGTAACACGGCCAGGAACTGAAGAATTCTTTGTCCAATCATCCCAAATTACTTTTACTGCAGAATATGAAGTAGTAGAAGAAGGAGAAGAAGGTTTAGAGAACAACAATCCTCCATTTTGATATTTTTTACTCTTACCTATTTACTACAAAGAGAAGCCCAAAATCTCTAAAGTTTTCACCCTGTGGCAATCTTACATAGTAGTCTATCACCTAATTCACACCACTGTATTTTCTAGTTCTTGTCTGATTGTTGGTAATTTTTTCCAAGGTTGGAGGTTAAAACAGTGTTGTTCAGGGGGGTAAGAACCTTTAAAAATAGGCAGACAAATATTCTCGGCACTCTGGGTTCCTACAGTTTGGAAATACTGATTTGATAGCATTGTACAAAAGGAAGCAGGTTGTGCATCTGTGCTGTACACAGACCGGGTGATGGAGTAAGATTTTCATGATGTCATGAAGTCAGTGTCCTGCCTTTTCCAGAGGCAATGCAAGTGGAGGGCAGGGAAGCCAGGCTAGGTTTTGCTCAGGAATCCTCTATGCAGCATGAGAACTCTATAGCACTGACATGCTTGTTTTCAGTTCCCTCCAGTATCAGAGATCATTAAAGGGCAGGTGAGCCAGTCAGGTCTCACTGAAGGAGTATAGCTTGCAGATGTCATTCAAGACTGAGGAAGCTGGATGAAGGTCAAAAGTAGAGGTACTTTTCTCTCCCCTTAATCCCACTGTTTTTTATGGCACACCTTTCCCCCATTACATGCATTCAGGCATGTGCTGTAAAACAGTAGAAAGGTGCCCTCCATATGTTGCATATTCTTGATTATTTTTCTGCCTTTCTTCAGAATATGCATAATGCCTTGTGGGTGGAAAAGCATGGATTTGCTCTTCAATTTCCAAGACAAAGGACTGTTGAGATTAGGGATGAGAAAGCAATCAAATATGTATATACTAATTTTGCTGGAGGGGACTGACTGTCATCCTCACTGGTTATTTATTGCCTGCCCTTTGTGCAAGTGGAACAATAGTGTATTCCTGTAGCGGGTTCAGTTTGTAACCAGGTGGAAACACCAATTTAGTGTAGTGATTTGGTCCAAAACACTCATTACTATTTACCTTCTGTGAGATAAGAATTAGGAGAAAGCAAAGCAGGCACAAAACTTGAAAGAATATAAAGAAGTTTATTAACAGACCTAAAAGAAAGGAAAAAAAAAAATCATACCACACCTTCAGAACACTTCTCCTCCCCCCACCTTTCCCACTTCTCCCACTGTAAAAAGACAACCCTTGAGATGTTCACTCTGTTTACCACTTCCATAATAACCTTGTTCAGTTCATTTAGGGAGAGGAGTCTCTCTTGCTCATGCTATGGAGACATCTCCACAGGAAATTCTCTCATGGCTTCAGTATCACAAGACAGCCACCCGGGTTGGTTCTCTGCTCGCATGTGAGAGTCCCTTCCCCTGACTTACAGCTTTTCCCACAACTGCTTTCAAGGGTCCAGTCTTGAGCTACTGGGGTACCATTTTAAGGTTGAGCTGTTCAGAAACAAAGGTTCTCTTCACCTGTCCCTGGGAGCATCTTCATCTCTAAGAATAGAAGCCCTCCTCCTTTCCTGGGAGAAAAGGGTCTTCATCATCTTCATCTCTAAGACTATCTCTGGGAGTATCTCTAGGAACAGAGGTCTTCTCCTTCCGATTGGAGCAAGAGTCCTCATCGCTTCCATCTCTCCCTGTTCAAACTTCTCATCAAATTATAGCTGCCTCAGTATTTGCTTATTCCAGCACAGGTGCTTTTGCTCACAAGTGCAGTTTAAATGCTCCACCCCCCATGCTTTCCTGAAATTACAACGAGTACTCTGATATATCATAGTCCATCACCACCATAGCTTTACAACAGAATTTCAGCTTTAAGCATCTCCTCTTTCTCCTCCCTCAGGATTTCAGCTCTTCTTTCTTTACTTAATGTAGCACTTACAGCACTAAAAGGGTTAATCACACCTGGGCCTTGCAGCTGGAATTTCGCTTATCGCTGTTGGTCACATGATCTTTGCTGGACAGCAGGGTGGCTTCAGCTGAATCTTCAGCTGCACTGGAGGGGCGGGGGACCGGGCTGTGCCATCTGTACGTAGCAGGGCTGTGGGGGAGCTGCGGGTGGAACAGGCCACACGGCTCCAGGATGGCTGTGTCCCGGCCCGGACCCAGCTGAGCAGGTCCTGGCCTGGACCCGGCAGGGCTTGGCAGCACCTGCTGGGCCCTGTACGGGCCCAGCCCAGTTACCTGTCCCCCGGCTGGAAGCAAGAGAGAGAGCTTCCCAGGGTTTGTCCATTCTTAAATGTGGACCACAGAGGTCGTCAAAATTCTAAGTGGCTTAAAAATTTGTCAATATTCAAACTAGCCAGTTGATAGGTTCTGTCAGGTCATAGAGGAAGCTGTAATCACCTCTTTGCAAAAGACTCACTTCTGGGGTCATGCTTGCTAACCCATGACAATTCCTCTCTAAGAAAATTCAGAGATGGTTTTTTTTACTTCAGAGAATACAGAATATGAGATAATGTTAACAGTTTGGAGCCTCTCAGGAGTTTCTACAGATTCTCAGGACCACCTAAAACTCCAGTTTCAGTAGAACTGAGCTCAATTTCTAGGAGTTATTTGTATCAAAGAAATTTTTTTAAAAATGCAATGGTTTGAAGATTCATAGAAATCCAGAACATGTCACCAAAATAATGAGTAAGAAATAAAATACCTCCGTGTCTTCTCTTGGGATGTCAATTAATTTGGGAGTACTTGTAGATTAGTTTAATGTGGTAAATCAGCCTTGTTGTTGAATCCTTAATAGGACTGTGCATGCAGTACTTTAGCATAGCTGTTATTTGTATATGTTCATCCATAGATAGGATATACTCTCCTTAAGATATATGATCTACCTAAAATATTCGGTAATAACCATACTCAAAAGTTAAAGTTTCACAGATTATTAACACTAAAAATACTTTTGCTTTCTCTATTTTATTTTCCCTAATATCTAATTTCTGAGCAATAATACATTACATACTTTACATGACACATTTTAGTCATTCAATGCAAACAGTGTCACTAAAGAAAAATACAAACAGAAAAATATTGAAGCAGAATACAAATTCAAAAAAATTGTGGCAGCTTTCTCATTATTACCTAGCTTCACACAGCTAATTATTTACACAAAAAATATTGTGTTGACCTATTATATAACTACTTTTTATTGGTCCATTAGTGTTCATTAGCAGTGAGCACACACTTACCTAATTTTCTTTTTTAATACTTTAAAGCCAGTAAAATACTAAGGCCTAGATTACTCTTTTATTTGTGTTAGTAACTTCCAAGTTCTCTCAAATATAATATATTTGTATGTACTATACAAAAACTATAAAAAAATTATGTGAGTTTTCTTGGTAAAGCAACCCAGTGTAAAAGGGATCTGCTAATGAGATTTGTTGCTCATGGAGCATGAACAATCTGGAAGCATTTGAGAGAAATTCAATATTTTAACATTCATTTCATGGACTGCTTTGTCACAAAAGACTTGTAATCATGTAGCTGCCCAGTTTACACAATATTGATATCCATTATGTCCAAGAAGTGCAGTTAAAAATTATGACAATAAATTATCCATTTATTTTAAGTTAAGCGGACGGTAGTACTTCTTAACATAGTACTTTTGCATAATTTCATTGTAAATATGGGACTTATTGGCATAATGCATTGTGGATGATAGAAATACAAATTTTTAATTGCAGAAGTGAGAGAAATTCTGGGAGAAAAGTTTGGGAAAGACTGTTATACACAGTGGTATGGATATAACCCCTTGTACAGGAAATATCCATGTTTAAAATGCTATAAATGCAGAGGGATAATGAGAAGAATAATTATTTATATTCCCTGATATACTTCTAGTTCCTGACCCTGCCAGGGACAGGATACAGGGCAGGCCAGACCTTCAGCCTGACCCAGTGTAATTATTTGTGTGTCCTAATTCACCTAGAAAATGTGTTCGTATTTTCCAAAAGACATGTTTAGAACAGTGTAGTTTAAACATTTGTGTACTAGGAAAAGAAAATAAGATCTAGCAATTTGTTTGACCTGATGTTCTCAATGTATTGAAAATAAGAAACAACTCTTAAAATCAGTAATTCTGCAACAACATAGAAGTGACAAATAGGGCGTAATGACACTTCATAGTTCCTTTGCTTTGGCTGTTTTTCAGGTGTGGATATTTGTTTGGCGTTTTGGGGGGGAGAAAGTATTTTGGGTCTATTTTTTGTTTTGTTTTGTTTGTTTCTATTGTGGGCCATATAAAAGAAGTGAGACTTCCTACAGATGTTTTCAATCTCTAACTTCTTCCTGATTTACATACAAAGCCTGTTTTTTTTACCAGATCAAAAATGTACTTTCAGAGTGAGACCTGCTTATTATTTCTCCATATTTCCCACTGAAATACGCATTTGGTTTGTTATACATAGTTTCAGACTGGTGTCTTGTAAGAAAAAATTTCTTTTTCAAAGTGGCAGTCCTGATACCTGGAGTATCATGTTTGCACTCTGAAGCCCTGATGCACTTGTTTTGATCCTCAGAGTGTAAAAGATCTGTCCACAGTGAAATTTAGTTCTAGAATACTGGACAAATGTGCTGGTGTTGGAAGCAGAGGTATGGTATTTTTCATTAGAAACTAGGAATAAGAACAAAAATCTAATAAGCAAATAAGAACAGAAGATCTGATTGGAAAGTCTGCATTATTTTAAGCCTAATTTTAAAAACTGATCTCTGACTTGCAGGCCTCAGGTCTCTCTGGCTGTAACTCCCTGGGCGAAAACTTAAATTTTATATTCGTATTACTTAAATAGCATAATTTAAAATTGTAACTTATGTTGATTTATGTATTTATTTAAAAATCAGCTCCAATTGGCCTGCACATCTTCAAATCTGATATATTCATATTCTGAAACATTACTCACCTAAGATATCAGTTGCAAACATATTATGTCTGGAGTCACTAGCTTGAAGGAGTCTCCTTAATTCCTTTTTTGGCCCTTTATTATCTCACTCTATAGAGAGCAGATAACTGTACTGTGCTTGCCAGCATCATTATCTCCTGGCGTGGGCTCCAATAACTGAACACTAACATGAATGAGGATTTAACTTTTTCCTTCTTACTCTGTAGTGTAGAAGTCACACAACAGATTAGTCACTTGGGACTTACTAGGTGGATGGATAAATAAGCAAAGAAAAAATACAACTTGCTTCAAAATATTAAATCAGAAGGATTTTCCTTATGAAGTGCAAAGTTAATTCAGTCTTTGACCGCAGTGTTGTGTCTGTACTGTAGTTTGGAATGGACTGTGTGCCAGGAGTTTTTGACTGGCTCCATTCACACTTATTTCCTGCTTAGCTACTACCAGGAAATAATGCTTTGTGGAGGGCTGGGAGCCCTTGGCACGAGAGCTCTCTGCACCCCCTTGGAGGAGAGAGGCCTGAGGGCCAGACAACTTTCCCCCGAGATAAGCAACCTTCCTCTGGGTCATGGTGACAAAGTGAACCACCCCCAGCATGCCTTGTTTCTGTATGGTAATAGCCTGTACCCAGCTGGCTAGTTGGTTTCTACCCCACTCCCGGCCTTTCCCATAAAAAGCCCCGTTTCTGCCCTTCGGCAGGGCGTTCTCGTCCCTGGCTTCCCCTTCACAGGGGTTGCTGGACAATAAAAGCTACCTCTGTGGAATAGCCATATGAGGCTCCTGTCTCTCTGTCCCAGAGTTCGCCTTGGGTGATTTCACAAAGAGCTGAATCACAAGAGCTGGAGTCACTTGTAGCTGAGAAATTGCTACACTTGCTGAAAACACTAGCTTCCCAGGGAGGTCTGCCACCGCCCCTGGAAGAGTTGTTCCTTGCAGGACGCTCTCTTTAGGAAGGTTGTGGCACACCGGGTCCTCTACCCCTGGCTCTCTGGAAGCAATAATACTTGGTTGGTGTGAATTAATCAGGCAGCCTGGAACTGAAGGTTTTTTTATTATTATGATATAGACTTTTGAGTCATAATGTTCTCTTGTCTTCATCATATATCTCCCACAGCAGATATGGCATGATAATTCTGTACTGTGGGGGTCATGAGGCACTGGCATAGGTGGCCCAGAGAAGTTGTGGATGCCCTATCCCTGGAAGTGTTCAAGGCCAGGTTAGATGGGGTTCTGACCAACATGGTCTAGTGGAAGGTGCCCCTGTCTATGGCAGGGGCGTTGGAATTAGAAGATCTTTAAGGTCCCTTCCAACCCAAACCCTTCTATTACTCCATGATTTTATAACTTTGACTACAAATAAATAGTTGTGTGCAGCCACTAGGTCAAGTCTAAGGAGGATGCCTTAGAAAAAAAAAAGACTGTTTTTAAATAATCGTAATTCAGATCTTAATGGTTATTTTGGCGACTAATAACATCACTAACTCTGAAAGCATTAGGAAAGATCCATGCATCCTCTTCTTCTGGCAATTATCAATGTGAATTGACACAATTTTGAGGTCCAAGTCTATGAGTATTTTCCATGAAATACTGGTCATAAGCACCCTTGCCAATACCTCTCAATCATATTGAAAACCTTTAAAACAGTGAAGCATTAATATTGTGGCAGCGTGCCACTGTGCCACTAAGCTCTTCAGGTCTGAATTTAAAATATGTAAGTGAATAAAAATTCACTGCACACTGTAGCACAAAACAGCCAGAGAGCACTGAAAGAGTCTGTTATGCTCCAGTGAAAAGCACAAGCACATTACATATTGCACTTCGTACCTACACTAAGATAAAAAGCCCTATCTCAGAAACTAACATTATTTCTAGAGCTTGTTAAACCAGTGGTTTAAATGGGCAAAGAAGTCTTTTCAAGTTTCAGATAACTCTTCCAAAGTTCTTTGAGAAGTGTTCTAAGAAAACAGCACTAAATCAGTGTTTAGAAGGCAGTTTTTGCTTTCATCACATCAGAAAAATTTCACATTCTGTTTCGTCTTTGGTTCTTGCAATACAATTGAGAAAATAATAAAAGGAGAGAGGAAAGGAGAATAAGTGTCTGTGATCATACTGCAAGATAATTATAGGTCGAAACCTTGCTAAATAATTGTGAACAGGATTGGGAGTTTGGGGAAAGTGTTTTATTGCATACTACTGATTGCCAAAACTATGCAGAAGCAAAGTACTGAAATATCCACCCTCAATATTATTTTGATAAAATAAGAAAATGCAGAAAATCTCATACAGTGTTTGGGGAACAGCTAACACAGAATTACCTGAAACAGTTCCTTTGGATCAAAACTGTAGACAATTCATTTGGGGAAAATTTTTTTTTATGTTTTATCACTATAGCAGAGATCATTTAGGTATGGTATTTTTGTAAAGGGAGTGGGCACTACCAGTTGGATATCAATCTACGAAGTTTCCTTTGCCCTTACAGTGAGGTGATAATGTAGTTTTATTTGACCCTGCCAACCACTCAACCTGTTTGTGCCCTAATACACCTTATAACAAGGACATTTAATATGATTTATTTAAATGACTGCCTATTTAAGAGCATCTTACTGTATGCTATTGTAGCCCATATTTAAGAGATGAAGCCCTGTTTCTGAGGAATCAAACTGAGTAGATAAAATTTGCCTGAGATGTCCTCAATATCATCAAATACCTGCAAATTTTATATTCCATCAGTCTGATTACCCATTTTTAACTAGCAGTATCAGCTAACAGAATTGTTTAAAACTTATGCTGTTATTTGTACAGTATGAAGGAGTGAGGAGGATGCAATGAATCCATGAAAAGGCAGACCAGCTAAGAATAACTTCCCTTTGAGCCACTTGTGCAACTGCTAGGTTTCACCAGAAGGGAAAGAGAAGAATTTCTTTTGCTGTGAGGCATAAGGTATTTTTCGCTGAAAAATTAATAAACAGGAGAACACTTCAAGCATGTGCTTTGAGCTGTATATTTTGCTAATTACCCCTGCCTTGCTCAGTTAGAATGATCAGCAGAAATGGGTGAGTACTTTGTTAGCTTTGAGAGCTCCACTAACGGCTTTTTCTTTTCCTTCTGTTATCAGCACATCCTTTTATTGCAACACCTCCCAGCTGCTTCTTCCTCCCTTTGTATTCTGGTTTCTGACTCTTTTTTCTTCTGTCTAATTTATTTTGCATAAATCAATCTTGCAAAATTTTGTTAATGAGGAAGGTTGAATTCAGTAGAATCCATTAAAAATAAAACCTTTGGAGATTTCTAGTATGATATAATGCTGTTCTTCTGGAGCAAAGACATAAGGCTAGTTAAAGCATGCATTTTTCTCAGGATGGGACACTCTTTATTGACTAAAGTTGAATATTTAGTGTTGATAGCTTTCAAATTAATTCATCAGACAGTTTCATTTAATATTTTTTCATCCTTTGCCCTGAAGTCAGATTGCTTATATTTTTTTTTCTTATGACTAGTAGCAGTGATTACTAATAAGCTTAAATGAGAAAGTTTGTGGAAAACTGAGGTAAACAAATCTTTTTGAATGTACAATGTCTATGTCAATATGTAAAAATATAGTAGGCATTCATTTTACTAGTAGTTCTGATATTTTTCTAGTATTGATCCAATATGAGAAGAAAGGAAATGATATATTTAGTCTTCAGAGTTGCTGCAAAAGTCTTTTTTCCTCCTCTTTGTCTTTTTTTTTTTTTGGTAAGTGGTCAATTAAAACCTCCACTCGCTACTTTACAAAGCCATGATTGTCACTGTACCAACACATGCAAATGGTAATTGCCGTTTGTTGGGGTTTCAGTTTAGTCTTAGTTTTTTTTTTCTGTTAAAGGAATTTTCTCCCATATGCATGTTGCTAGGGGACAAATAGCTGTACTTAAGAAAGACAAAAAGGGGGATGGGGCGGGCCTGGCTACTCCTTTGTCTACACCTGGGTGTGGGGTCAGTTCGCTCTGAGCATCCGGAGAGAGAAGCTGCAGAGAAAGGAGTTGCTGCTTCTTTCTTTTTGGCCGTTCTTTCTTCCTGCTGGAAACAACGCCGGGACCCCAAAAGCCGCTTTCCCTGCCCTGCTGGAGACCGGGCTGTGGCTGCCCTGCCCCGCTGCTGCTTCGAGCTTTCGCCACGCTGTAGCCCTGCTCGCCCTGCCTGCCTGGGCCTCCGTGGGGTTCTCCCATCTGGATACATCTCGCCTGCCACCCGGGATTTGCGTTCGTCCCTGCCGCTCCAGCCTGCCGTTCTAGCCTGCCGTTCCAGCCTGCCGTTCCAGCCTGCTGTTCCTGAGAGTCCGGGATCGGCTGCCCAGCGGTTTGTGAAGCCTTTGTCCCATCCCTTCCCGGGATCCCAGGGCACCAGTGCCGCGTGCTCCCCGAACTCGCTCCGGAGCGCCCCCTGCAGCCGCGGGGGAACCAGCGCACCTGCCCTGCTCACCGGGAGCCGCCAGCGCCCCTGCCGGCTGCGAGCGGAACTGCACCCGAGGGGAAAGGGCCCGACAGCCGAGAAGGCTGGGACTGGGTTTGTGTTTGCTGTTACTGCCATAGTTGTTGTTGTTTTGTTTGACTGGTTATATACATATATAGATATATATATATATATAGTAAAGAACTGTTATTCCTCTTTCCCACATCTTCGCCTAAAGGCCCTTGATTTCAAAATATAATAACTTAGAGGGAAAAGGGGTTATATCTGCCACTTCAAGGGGGGGCTTCTGCCTTCCTTAGCAGACACCTGTCTTTCAAAACCGAGACACCGTTTCATTTGCTGGCTGTACATCAATAAAAATTTAGATTGTTACACTGAGGTAGCACACAGCTTTTTAGAAAATGAGCACTTTTGAACCTACAAGAAAATCCAACTCCCCTTCCCCCCCCATTTAAAATGTAGGTCGCTTTATTGTAGAATTATTATTGAAAATGATGAATATTTTATTCAAAATTATCAGAAGAAGTGATTTGATTAAGTCAGATTATATTGTCACCAGATACTGTGCAATGCAAAAGTACAACTGGATTCAAAAAGGAAAATTCAAAGCAGATACAAGCTTTTAAAAGCAAGGATCTAAATCCTACTTAATGGATGATTGACAGAACGTTCTTAAGAGCTGGTCTAGAATTTAGCCCTTTCCTAAACATCTGCTAGTGGCAACTGTCAGGGTGCAGCTGGAGAGGCAGGAGGATATTTGGGCTGTACCCACATTATTTTCCCAGTGTGGTGCAGTAGAAGTGGATCCACAAACTGAAGCAGCTGATGCTGTGTTACCTAAATGGAACCTGTGAGCATTATTGGGGATTTATGACTGACTCCATTTGGACTACTCCCAAATATGGAATACACTTTGAAATTCAAGGTTCAAAGTGTCTGAAGGAAAGCTCTCCCATAGGACTCTGTTTCCTGATGGTGGGTCTTGTGAAGGCCACCTCCAGAAATGCCAGATGACTATTTACCACCTACCTCATGTGAATGACTTTAGCACTGCCACAGGGACTCATAGGCCTGGTTTCAGTTCGTGCTCCTCTTTCCTCTCATTTCTCTTCCCCCTGTGTCTTGTTCCTTCTCATTTCCAAGTGATGTCATGATGCCTGCAGCCTAAACTGCCTCTGAATTGGTCATTGGTATGAACAAATTCAGTGTTAGGGAAAGTGGAGGGCTTAATACTGCAGCTGCAGCAGCTACCATGTGAGGATATGCCAGAAGTCTCTGTCTCTTTTAGACTGTTTATTCTTTCACACCTTTTTTGAACTCTTTGTCATTGCAATTACATATCTCCAGCTCAACTGAAAGGTTTAGGCCTGATAAAGAAATGTGGACTGATAGCCCAGTGCTGTCTTTGTGATGCTGCACAACCTACAGTGGCTCCAAAATTTTTGGATGCGAAGGGACAAAATAGAGATTGGTATTTATAGCTGATGTCTGAATGTTGTCATGTTTATGTCGAATTTTGGAAATATAAATCCATGTTCAAGAGATTGACCATTGCATGATGTAACACCTTGATTCTCACCAGGAATGGCTTATTAATGTGGTGTGGGGTAAATCCATCAAGGGCAAAGCTGTGGTTAAGGCTACCAAGCCTGTTTTAAAAATTCTCTTCCTTTGAGCAGAGCAAGTGGGAGACACACCAAAAATATCCAGGCTGAGCTAGGCAGGGGTGGCCAGTGGGTGCCCCAATCCTTTCTGGAGCATCCACCTTGCCTCTACAGCTTTGTAAACCATGTAAACCAGTTGTGACAGACAAACCTCAACATACCAAGGAGATATAATTTAGAACATCTTATAGATACATCCTACTGTTTTCCACATCTCTGACCTCAGCCTCACAGAGAGCACTTGAACAGAGAGTGTAACGTGTGATATTGGGGTCCTGATCACACTGAGTCATGGGGCAGCACCCTGATAATGAAAAAACCTGGCTTAACAGTACTCAAATATTCAAAAAAGTATCTTGATTCCACAAGAATATTCTAGTAGAGAATAAAGGGACCTCTGCATAGCCTTAACGTTTGGCTTTTTCTTAACATAAGCTTTTGGTACAGTGTCTTCTGCAAATGTTTCTAAAGTACCATGTAATGCTGTGCAGAGATGGATAAACTAAATCTGACAAGAGTGCACTCAGGTTTCAGAGAAGTATTACATTCGCACATCGCTCTGCTTGAAATAAGAGTTCTCCTGCATGTTAGGAGTAACTAGTAAACCAGAAAATCAAACTCTTGTCTCTTACATTTTTGATCAGGCAACTTAGATGAAATCAAACTTGTCACCAATATAGTTAAAAATCTTGGATGCTGTAACTCCACAAAAAAGTTGTTTCCTTGCTGTTGCTTTCTTACAAATGTAACCACTATCTTCTAAAAAATTATTTTTTTAAGTTGTCTATAAACAAAAACTTAGTAGATTTTTTCTTTTTCTGATATTCCTTTTATTTGTCATGAAATTACTCATGACAAAAAGAGATATTCTGATGCCCACTTGGACTTTGAAATGAAGCATTCTGGGTTTTTGCCTCATTAAAAAAGTTATTTTTTTTTAAGAACAGATGAAAGACCTGATTTTTCAAAACAAGTATTTCTTTAGTGAAGTCTAATTTAAAAAAAAAGAATGACCTAGAGAATTTAGCGATACACTGTTCAAATACCATCTTCCAGTCCTCCCAATATAAAGGCAGTGAAAGATATGCTTTGTTCCCACAGAGGTGGAAGTACTCTTTAACTATTTTATCTTTGAACAAGTATATTCATCTCAGCTGGCATCTAAAGTAGTTTTAGCATCCTCTCAAGATTTGAGGTATTATATCCTGTGCAATTGAAATAAATGTCAAAATATTCATTGACTTTCATAGAAATAAAGCTTGTTTCACATCTTTATTAATCCCTCTGAGATTTTAGCTTTCTTCTCCCATGTCCAACATATTCCCAGGAAGATTTTCCTTCTATTTAAAGGAATTATGATTAGAAATGCAAGTAAATACAAAATTATTTCATTTTGGATATATAGAGGGAAATTGATTGCTCTTCAGAGTGTCAAAACAAGACTTCTGCACTATGTTAACATAGAGTTTAATCAGTGTGTGGGTGATACAGACATCCTGAGCTGTAACTGCATGGAGAAGACTTGAATTCTTATGGAATTAGTGTTTCAATATTATATCTCTTTTAAACAGAGAAACATCAAGAAAACAGAGAAACAGCTTTAGAAACAATTTATATAGGTAATAAGATGGATTTGACTGATCTCCTTTGAAAGTATGATAAAAAAATTAAAATATATTTAACTTTATCTCCACTTTACTTCCCTGAGTTGTTCTAATAACAGAAATCTTATCCAAATTCCTGACAATTGATTAGTGTGAAATAAAGCACCTTTTCAAAACCCTGTAATATTTTTTATTTTGTACATACATATATACGTATATAAACATATATGTATATATGTATACATGTGCATACATATATATATATATATATAAAAATACAAAGTCTTAGTGTATTTTTCTGTAGAAGCAAACTTTACACTTTACTCTTGCTTTCTGTAAGCATAACAGTTCATCTCCATCAGACCAACCTGAACTGGATTTAATAAAAGAACAGACGGGTGATGAAGTACATGGATGCGTAGGGGGGAAAGACCCAGGCAAGGGCCCAGTGTGAGCTTTCACCGTATTAGACATAAAATGATCGAAGCGTAAGAAAAGCTCAGACAGAAGTGAAGCTCTGGAAAGCCCTGAGAGCCTCTTAGTTATCAAAATAATCAACCACATGATATAAAAATGCAGGAAGAATTAACTCTGATGGGTCTTTTTGTTTTTTCGTTAGCAACAACACGATGAAGAAGAGGACACGACAGTTTAGTATTTGAGCAGGGATCACCAGTGTGTTTTAGCAGAGCTGCATTTGAGAGAGACAGTGAGGCGAAGCAAATGAAATTGAAACCGGAAGCTCACTGTCTCTTGCGGGGCTAAGTATATAAAATATTCTTTTATGTTGACTTTGGTCATAACACCTTTAGCTGAAACAGTCATGGCTGGAGATTTTTCTGTTCTATTTTCCTTTTTTATCCTTTTTATTGTCCTATCAGTATTAATAAATCCTTAGAGATAAGGTTTCAAAGCTTAAAAAAGACCTCCAAACAGTTGATTATTATATAAACCTTGATTAGACCTGTGAGAATGCAAGTGTTACTAGCAAAGTTACTAAGCAAGTTTATTTTGTATTGATGTAATTTCCTATTGACATAATTTTCTATTCAGAAAAATTTACACTATATTCCATTCTTTCCATACCATGAAATGTGTTGATTTTGGCCTGACACAGCTATTAACGCTTGACACTGCAATGCTATACTATGCTAGGCCTGAAGTTATTCAAACTGAGGCTCTCTAATGTCAATATCTCTAGAGGTTTGTAGATCCTCATAATTGTTCTATAGATTCTCTGCAAGTGTGTCTTTCTTGACATGAAAGTCCAGAAAAGGCCTTACCAGTTTTGGGTATGACTAAGACTCATGATGGATTTACATATCAGGGTGGGTACGTAGCTCTGAAACACTTTCTGTGTTTGCTCATTTTGTAATCAAATTGGAGTCTTCAAGCCTTACTATATAAATTTTATTTAATTAATTGGTCTTTTCATGTATTCAGATAATTTATTTTCCAATTTACTGAGGTAATTTTTAACTCCAGTCTTGCCTTCTAACATAAAATAATTCCCACTTTGTTATGTTTTGAAAATATATAAAATAGCTGTACAATCATCCAGATAATTAAGAAGGGAAAAGTGAAGTGGTAATGCATCTAAGACAAATCACATCAGAACTGTATTAGGTAAGATCCTCCTTTTTTTATAGTGAACTAACCATAACTGTTCTCTGAATGTACTTTACCAATGACTTTAGCACCTACTTGTTAGTAAATCACCTACAGTGATCTAACCAGATACATTTTTAATTAATCTGTGCTATTTTCTTTTATGCTTCATCGGTGCTATTTTCTTTTATGCTCAAAATCAAAAATCTATTCTTGTTACAAGAATATTTCTGGGAATTTAAACTATTCCCCAAAATGTGATTCCTCTCTTTTCAGCTAAATAAAAGCTACCATTATGTGCTCCTGATTGTTTTAATATCTTTCTGTGTTGACAAGCCGTCTTAAGATTTAGTCTTAATCTAAGATTTCATCAGCTGCTTTTGTGACAAGGTCCAGATGTATGTGTGACATATTTCTCTTGTCTGCACACTATGTAACCTTTCCTTTTCTCACTTGATGGTGTCAGTGACGGTAACTATGTTAGCTCTATGTCAGTAGATGGCCTTTTTAGTGAAGACTGATTTATAAGGAATCAGTACTTCAGCTTTTTGGGGGGTTATCTGTTATTTTCCGTTGGAGTGATTGATGTCTGAATCTTTTCCTTGGTACTTCTCATACTTTCAGCACCTTTGATAGTGTTTAGTTGTTCTTGATACTTCGTTGCTGTGTACCATTGTGAGCCTCGCATTTTATAGTTTTACCTCTAAGCTCATATTGCTGTAAGTTTTTGTTTGGCTTTTGATTATTTAGTCAAAAGTGGTGATTAATTAATTTTGATAATTTGCTCTGTAGATTTTTTCTAATAAAACTTAAAACAGTTAAAAATCTTTCATTATCATCAAGTCCTTTTCTCTGTATGAGTCACATACTTAGGAACAGCGTCATCTGCCCAAAATTTCCTGCGATACAGTAGATCACAGATCACCACAATAATAGCAAGTACATTTTTTTTTCTCAGTCATAACCCAGAAAAAGCATTGATAGTTGGACTAAGTGGAGCTATTATCTACAAGATAGCTTTTCCTACACAGCACTAGCATAATTTCAAAATAACTTGTATGTTTCTGTGTAAGTATTCCAGTTACTATCATTCAGTCAGTTCTTTGTTATAAAATCTAATTTATAGTATTGGACTCCTAGTACTTCAAGGTTGCTCTGCAATACTTCTAGGTCTCCATTTTATTTTCATATAATAAACATTAGTAGATCAACTTTCAAATATTCGGAGGTGTTCCTTCTTCTTTTTCATCGCTCTTTAAATTTTGACTTTGTGTTGCTACTTTTTCCAAACCTTTGATGAGGATATTGTAGTTTTACTCTATCTGAGGACCTTTGTTATTTTAAATGATTAACTTAAAGGCCAACTGTTATTTTAAAGGTCAACTTTAACACATCAAACTTTAACACATCATCCAATATGGCCATATATTTATTTGTTTGATGATGTTTCTACACTGCCAGTGAGTAAGGCAGGTACAATGATGAGCCTCTTTTCTGCTTCTACAATGAATTCATTGTGACTATTAGGCCAGAGTCCTCACATGTAGGAATAACTGCTTAGTTAGCAGCCATCTTTGTATATTTGTTTACAAATACGAGTAAACTCTACAGAAGAAATAAGGAGAGAATGCAAGACTGAAAAACACTTTCAATGTTAATTCATTACCTATGCAAAAATTATGAGTGATTTTAGACTCCGGTACAAAGAAAATTTTCAGCTGTGTGAGAGTAGATAATACGGTATTTTTTTGTTCCCCGTGAAAAAATTGAAAGAAAAAACTGTTGAAATGTAAACTACAGCTCTTTAAAACATTAACAGTTCAGGAGTTCAAATAGAAAACGTTGAAAAAGAATGCTTTGATGTCCTGAAGTGCTTAAATTTTAGTAGTTTTTCTATATAAATTGAATCCTATCCAAATTGATATTTTGCGATTGATTTTGAAATTAAAATATTATTCTTCTGCTGGAAAATCTATATGTAAATACTTCTATATATCCTGTATTCTCCTTAAAGGAGTATTAATATCTAAAAGTATCAGGAAAATTTATTACAGTAATTAGCTATTAAGTTTGGATCTAATGGCTGAAACTCAAGGAAGCTGAAAAATAAAGATAAGAAAAACTTCAGTCTGAAGAACCTGAGTGCTTTGCCTTGACAGGCCTTGTTGGGTAGGAATCTGTTGGACAGAACCTGCTTGCTTGCAAGTGTGGTTATCCATTTATTGCCTTGGAAGGGAGACAAGAAAGGACATATGGACATTGTCAATGTAGAGAGAAGAGACTGGGCCTGTGAGGCAGCATTTTGTCTGTGTGGCACTGAACAACCCTGCTGCAGCTCTGGTGTCCTGAGCACGAAATGCCAAGTTTGGAGCATTTGTGTCATCAGAGCTTCAGGCAGGAAAAGGAGTACAGAGAGCCCTCCACGGTTCTCCCTGGGTCTCTGAGAGTGCTAGAAGCCTTGGATTAGCCCTATAGACTGGTGATGCCGGGATGATATTCACAGAATTTCAGAGTGGGTCAGGTTGGAAGGGACAACAGTGAGTCATCTGTCCAACCTGCTCAAATAGGATCATCCCAGAGCATCTGGCACAGGACTGTGTCCAGAGGGTTCTGAAATCTCTCTAGCAAGGGAGACTCCACAACGTCTCTGGGTAATCTATTCCACTACTTGGTCACTGCTCAGGAAAGACGTTCTTCTTCATGTTCAGGTGGAACTTCCCGTGCATCCGTTTCTGCCCATTGCCTCTTGTCCTATTGCTGGGCACCATTGAGCAGAGCCGGGTCCATCTTGGATGGATGTTCTACATCTCTTTTAAACCCTGTTATTTTTTTCAGTGAAATATCTAACATACAGATATTCAAAAATCATAGCCAATATGCAGAAGCTCATAAACTGGGCAATTAAAATATGGAATCTATTTTTTTAGCCAAATATGCAGGTAGGACATGAAGCCTCAGGGCTTTTGTACAGTGTGAAAAAGAAAGGAAAGTGCTGGACCTAAAAAAAGAGGTTTTGGTTTCTCATAAAGAAGATGACAGGCACACTTGTTATATAACAAGTGTGGCTGCCCATGAAAGAACTTATACAGTTGGATAGGTCCAGACTTTGCTCTTGAACTAATCTTAAATGGGCACCCCCAGCCTGCCTCCTCCCCCCCCCGCCCCGCCCCCCCCCCCCCCCCCCCCCCCCCCCCCCCCCCCCCCCCCCCCCCCCCCCCCCCCCCCCCCCCCCCCCCCCCAAATAATGGCTCCCATTTTTGCACGAAAACAGACTCAGACTTTAGGATGGGAAAGATATTTTTGGTTCCAGCAAGCAGAGGAAACTACATTTTTAAGGGGAAGGGAGGAGAAAGAAGCCGTCAGTGGCTCTAAGAGAGGTAGTGTCATCTCACAAGCCATGAAGAACAACTTGTGAAGGTGGAGAGAGCAGGATTATAGCCATAAGCCCAACTAGAGAAGACAGCCTCATCATAACGATAACATCTATAGAATTTTCTCCCACATTCCATATAAGTGCTAAGAGCTAAGTAGTAGTCACTGAGCTGCTCAATGCACCACTCCTTAGCATGTGTAGCATCAGCGTAGACTTTTTAGAGGGTGACTTCTGTTTGATATTGCTATTGGACAATATTTGTCAACAGTATAAAAAGCCATCACACTGCTCAAATCAGCACAGATCCACTGAAATAGGCCAGTCAGCCTTCCCGCAGAAGGCAAACTGGAAATTTGTGCCACAACAATGTTAAATGGGTCTTCATGGCTGGGGGAAGATCATATGAACAACTGCTTCCTGAGACAAAAAGGCAGGATGGTTTCAGGGAATTACAGATGCTATGCCCTAATGCAAAGCTATCTGGTCAGTCTGATTGATTCAGCAAACCTGAGACTGAAATCAGGTGCACCCATGCCATCCAATGTAAAATCAGACAATATGGATCTTCATGTATCCGTACCCAACATTCCACATCAAACGCTGTATTTTACTTTTTCTTTTTAAAACTGCTGTTACTTTCTGTGCTGAACTGCTATGCTGGAAGACATCTTAACTGAGAAATCCTATTCAGTAGACCATTTAAGTCATTGTTTGTTTCAAATATTTGCCCACAAAATTTAGGGGAAAAAATAAGTATACCTGCAGTACTATTTATGCTTTATTTGATGCTTATTCAACTGAGTCACAGACATCTTTTTTTCTCAATATTCTTCCCTCTTTTTTTCTTCATGCATTTTCCTGTTCCTCCTTGCTCTTACTACTTTCCTCTTTCCATTCATTTGAAATTTATGTTACGTTTCTGCCTTTTCTATGATTGTTTTTTTATTTACATCCACACATTTTTGTTTCCTCCATATTATTTTATAATGTTATACTGTGAAGGTAATTTCTTGAATTTGTATGAAAAATCTATTCAAAGAAAGAAAGATAAAATGGAAGAAGCCATCAAGCACCTTCCAGGCACTGGCATGATGAGATTATAAAGAACCTTCTTTCCTCAGTTTTGTATTTTTTGTGAAATGGTTTGTTTGATGTTATTTACCCCCTCACCCCTCCATGACAGGGTAAATGGAAAAGTGTAAATTCATTACTGGCAAACATAGGAGTTGTTGAGACACAATATAAAGTTTCCTGTACTATAATACTCTGTTAAAAAAGCATTTGGTATATGATCAGTATTCTTGTGTGTACTGGGGAGAGGGGTCTGAAGTGCAGGAGGGGAGTTGAGCCTAGGGAAGGAGAAGAGATGTGTTTTCCCTAAATGTGTAAATGTTTGCTTCTTTCGTTGTTGTTTTTGTTTCCCCATACCCAAAAGAATCATTTTCTATTGATATTACATGGCAAGTTAATATTCCCAAGTCAAGTCTGGTTTGCCTGTGACAGTAACCATTAAGAGATCTTCCTGCCTATATCTCAACACGAGTTTTCTCATTCTCATTTTTCCTCATGTTCTTCCTCATCCTAAGGAGGAGGCACTGGGCAGTGAGCAACTGTGTGGGACCATGGCTGCCAGCTGGGACTAACCCATCATATCATGCAATGAATGTTTTAACATTCCCAGAAATGTCACACAAAATGAAGACAAAACTGATTATTGAGCACCTGCATTTTCAGGTCTTATGCCGTGAAGAGTGGTTTTTTCTTTTTGATTTCTTAATGCATTTCTTAATCACACATAAGCACTATTATCTAGAAAATTTAAATTGGTTCTGCATTTCTCAGCTAGTGCTCCTGTAGTTATGTTGTGTATATTTTTGAAAAGATGCTGTCCAGTTTCACAGGAACAGTTAGAAGAAATAAAGAAGGATCTTATACTGATGAAATATTCATTGCCACTCAATACCTTTGCTTTGGTTGTCTGTATCGCATTAGCAACTACGTGAGAGAAGATTTAAGATGCACTTTTGTGCAATAAGTAATTACAAATGATTAAAGCAGATGAGAGCATAATTCATAAGGCTCACACAGAGCTGGGAGAAACAATTGACAACTTCTTATGAGATATTCTTTTTTCATGATGGTTATTAAGGTTTTACTACCTTCTAAAGCTTCTGTCTCATAGTTGATAATAAACAGTGGTGAACTTCTGAATCCAAATCCTCTGGGCTTGAAGACCTTCCATTATTGAAAGATGGTACTAAAGGTCAAAACCGGCAATTTTCAAGCATTTTATTAAATTATGTGTCCAACCTTTCCTTGACATGAACTGGGAATTGTGGCTGAGAGCATATTTTACCAAATGACAATGAAATATACAGCCCTAGATTTCTTCAGCAGCTTTGAAATTCCAGGTCATAAAGGGACATTGGTCTTTTGTGGAGCACTGATACTAAGTATTGCATGTGATCAACAGTCATTGCATCTTCATAGGAACCACAGAGAAGTTCTTACTATTCCCCTTTTCTATAATAGATTTACAAATAGCTTTCAAATATTTCTTAAACTTGGACTTAAGAATATATGGGTGTTGCTGCACAGGTTAAGGCCAGGGGTCGCCTTCAAGTGGAAGCACAGCTAAGACACGAGTTTAAGAAGATTTCAACAGGCCTTTGTCTTCCCATACTCCCTTATATTTACTTGGTCTTTCACACAAGGGAGTAAGTGATGACTATTGTATTCAGATACAGGAAGATGTGATCCCTATATGGTGACAAAAAGTGGATTGATCCAAGAAACCGACTACATTAACTGCCATAAGTTTTTCCCCTGCATCTATGATATTCCTTAAGATTTTCTTACAACAATAACTTGCTTAAAAAAAACAATGAATGTTTTCCATGGTCAACGATCACAAGGAAAAACAAATATCTTTTTCTTCCTGTGAAGTTTGTCTAGATTAGGAGTAAGAATAAAATAAACCTCCAATTGTTTGTCAGATCTTTCTTCAGCTTCAGAAGAGGAATTAGAAATGTAAAATATCTCATTAAAATAGAAATGTCAAGCCTAAGATGAGTTCTGAAGGACAGCAAAAGGTAAAGATCCCTCTTAAATGCCATGGCTTTGCTAGTTCATTAAGTTGGGACTAGAACTGTTAACTAAGTTGTCAACTGGCACTGAGAAGGAATTACACTGATACAGCACTTTGATATACTCAGGGCTGCAAAGATTTAAATACCATCTTTTTGTACTTAATGAGAATTAGATATTGAACAAAATGTCTCAAAATGTCAGTAGAACATGTGCTGTTGAGAATTTTTTCAGGAGGCAAGTAGAGGGACCAATTAATTGTTCTTATACTATAAAAAGGACCTCTTTAGATGGTTTTTAAGGAGATATAACAAGAAAATGTGAAAAAAACATTGAGGAATCTTCATTTGGATGATCCAAATTACAGGATTCTTCTGTGAGTTAGGAACCCATTCTCTGTTATTTAATTCATCTTAATCAGTCTTTCTATGTTTTAGTTCCTTATGTATACATAATGGCAACAATAGCAGAACTAATTACATAAGCTGTTTCTGGGCTATGAGGTTTTTGATTTAAACAGATTTTTTCCCATTATTAATTTCAATGATGAACTAAATATTTTTATAAAAGAAAATTGCTAGATAAAAACTGTTTTGAGATAATTGAAATTTTATATTTTATTATATTCCACCTGGTTTGTTTTTATTTGATCATTTTGTAAAAAGAATTAATAACAGCCCATTGATCTATTAAGTATTAAAGTTTAAAGTAATAAACTCCCTAATATTTCAAACCCATTTTTCCTTGCAAATTAAATCAAATCAAACCCCATACAATTTTAACACAAACAAAAAATATGTTGAAAAATATTTGCTACATATTTCCTTAGTTTGAGGATATTATGGAAGACAATGTCAAAAGCCTTATTAAAGTCAAGATTGACAACATGTACTTCCTTGTCAGCTGAGCTACTTGTTTCATTGTAGAAGATTATCAGGTTGGTTAGGATGATTTTGTCTTCATAAATCTATACTGACTATACCTAGGCACCTTCTTTTCCTTCCTACATTTGAGAATGGTTTCCAGGATTATTTCCTCGAGGGAGCAATGTGAGCCTAACTGGCCTGTAGTTCTCTGGATCTTCCATCTTGACATTCTTGAAGGTAGAGCTGACCCTTTCTTTTTTTCATTTGCCAAGATCTTTCAAATGTGATTGACAGCAGCCTTACAGTGTTACCTCCAGCTCCCACAACACTTGTTGGTATACATCAGTTTGATGATCTCAGTGAAGTGAAGAAATGTGCTCTGATAGGAGAAACAAAATATTGACTTTTTCTGTTTTGTAAAATTGAATAGAGGCATGTAAGATAACGATACAGACTGTCATTACTAACATCTTTTAAAACTGATGTTATACTGAGAGAGACCTGTTAGATCTCAGGAACTATATATTCAGACTGACTAGGTGTTCCTTACTTCAATCCTCCACTGAGAGCAAGTGTTCCTCACTGAAGACTTTTCTGGGGATGTAAGGTACCTAAGATTTCTTGTACCTAAGATTTCTGAATTTCTTTACTTCCTAGTAAAGACTGAGACAAATAAAGTATTGAATATGGTTTCTGTGTCTTTTGTCACCAGTTCCTCTGCCCCATTCAGCAGTGGGGCCACAGGTTTCCAAGTCTTTGTTTTGCTACTGATAAACCTGTAGAAACACTTCTTGTTGACCTGCATATTTCCCTTATTACATTTGACTTCAGGTGGCCAGACAGTATCCTTGTTTATTCAAACAGGCTTTCTACTTGTGTTGGTTTAACAAAACCTGGTTTGCGGGGGGCAGGAGAAAAGCTGCTCGAAACTTCTATGTCCGGCACAGAGCCAATTGCTGAAGGCTCTGACGATGGGCAAGTTACTAGCCCAATTAGACAAGTAGGTAATGCCTCTGTGATTACATGTTTAAGAAAGGAAAAACCGCGAGAAGTTATTTTTCTTTCTCCCGAGGGGTAGCGAGGCTGCCACTGGGGTCCATCCCAGCAGCGAGCCCCATCCTGGTGGCACAGGGCCCATCCCCGGGGACCATCCCGGCAGGTGCCAGCAAGGACCAGCTGGCAGCGAGAGACATAGCAAGCAACTCCCCGATGCGGAGCCCAACCTCTCAACTGCAACTTAACAGACACCAACTTTCTTCCAAGTCACTGAAAAAGGAAAAGTGAGGACATGTGAGGAAAAACAATGTGGCAGCACCAAGGTCAGTGAAAAAAGGAGAGGGAGGAGGTGATCCAAGCGCTGGAGCTGAGATTCTCCTGCAAGCCATAGTGAGGACTATAATACAACAAACTGTTTCCCTATAATTCATGAGGTGCATGGGGGGTGCAGAGATCCATGCACAGACCATGAAGAAGAGTACTCACGCTGGAGCGCATGGATGCTGAAAAGCTGTAATCTAGTGAGGAACTTGGATAGAGAGAGAGATGACACTTGCTTTTAGAGATCAAAGAAGAAAGCCTTCCCTTCCAAATTAGAACACCTCATCCATAAAAGACTAAACCTCATGAACTAAAATGACCCGTGCTAGGCAGTTGTGGGAAGACTGCTTCGCCCATGGGAGGGATTTCACACTGCAGCAGGTCTGGGCAGGCTGTTGCTTGTGAAAGTTAAACCACACTCGAAAATTTCACAAAGAGCTATCTCCCATGGGAAGGATCCCATGGCACAGCAGAAGAAACTCTTTTCCTTAAACACACTGAAGAAAGATTTTTAAGAAGTGAAATACTGACCAAAACCCCATGTACTGTTGGTGGAAAGAGGGAGGGGCTGGGGAAGAAAGGTGTTCTGAAAGTTTTCTTTGGTTCTTATTATCCTTTTTGCTTTTAATTCTGTCAATAATAAATCTTCTTTATGCTCTTTATGTTTTGAACCTGTTTTGTCTTAAAGTTTTCCTTTTCCCTCAATAATTCATATTTTAACTTACAAAAATGAAGTTTTCAGTTTCCCCTCCTCTGCTTAGCTATAGCAGAGGAAAATGAGTGAATAGGTTTTTTTTGTGGGTGCCTGATGCTTAACCAGCATCGAACTGTGACACTACTACCTTAGGCTTGCTCTACATGGCGTTGGACCATCCTTGGGTGTGGAGGAGGTTATCCTATATCCCTGTTCTCTACTGATGCCTTAGGTTTTAACTTCTATATTTTCAAATCCTGTACTGCCTAGTGTGTAACTCTGAATTTTCGTGTGGCCTGTTAGTTACTGTTCTCTCATGCTGGTTAGATATAACAAATCTCTCTAGGTTTGCTCTTCAAGGACACCAGGGCCCAAAATGTGTAAACTAAAAGCCTCTGAAGAGGGGGGCAAACTTGGGGTGATTACATCATTAACTAAGGCTATAATTGGAGAATTAACCCTGATATGCAAATGGACCAAATTTATAAAAGTGTGAAGAACCCGTGACCCAGGGTCCATCTTGGGTGTAGCCTTTTGACTGCCCAGGATGTACCTTTGAAGGCCTTTCAAATGAATACCTACTTTTGTTCTCTTATTCTGTTCTAGCCTCTGTTTTTAGGTGGCCACCTCATGGCATCGCTACAGAATCATATTCTATGGGGTCTTTCCAAATGTGTCCCTGAACAAGCCAAAAACCATCTCCTCAAATCTGCAGAAATAATGCTTTTTGGTTTTCTTTAACTCCTGAATACTACCATCCCATGGTCACTGAATTCAAGGCTTCCAACCCTAACCCTCAATCCTAGCCACTTCTCTCTTGTTTCTAATTATAAACTCTGGCAGTTCATTGTTACAGTGGGGAAACTGCAACACGCGTATCAGACAACGAGGCCCGTGGAAAAGAAATATATATGGACCTATTCTTGACAGATGTTTCAGAGAGATGCTTATTTCCCCAGCCACATGGCTGGCGCTCTGCCAAGGAACTGCGGCAATCATGGGACCCGAGGGTCCTTGCCCACGCAGGGGAACACAAAACAACCAATGGGGAACAAGGCTGACCAGGAGCTAGGGAAACCCCGTGTCTCCCCCCCAGGGCCCCTCTCCCAGGACCACATGGCAGGGGGAGGGCCCCAACATTTCACCTGTTTATTTTTAACAAAAAGATATTTCAAACTTAACCTTGAAAACAACTGGATAAACATGAGATAACAAGGACAGTTTCAAAACAAAACAAGACACCCTCCTGAGTCTTTAAATGTCCAAACAGATTCTCTGGAACATCTTAAGGCTGACAGAAGGGAGACAGGACTCTCTGGGCATGCTTTGTGGGGAAACTGAGGCAGGAGAGGGTTTCTTCTATTTGTACCTGTTGGAACGTTAAACAAAAAGAGTTAATTTCTTCCCTCCTCCTTTCCATCCCCCCCTTGGCATCGGAGAGGAGTTGTAGGGAAAGGGAATTGTATAGGGAAGCCATGGGGTGAAAAACGGATTAGGAATAAACTGGGGATGGGGTAAACTTAGGAAAGGGTTTATATTGGGTATAGGGTAAAAAGGGGAAAGTAGGTTGTGGGTAAGGAAGTTGCTGGGATGGATATTGTTTATAATTTTGTGCATAACGGCTGCCTTTGACTGGAATACCCCCAGGCCCAGCAACATTTGCTGCTTGTAAACCCTTCTTTCCTTGCACTATATCAAATTGTACAACTTCCCCATCTCCTACACTTTGCAGGTAATTTTTAGGGTTATTCCTTTTAATGGCAGTTCTGTGGATGAATATGTCTTGTTGGTTGTCACATCTTGTTATAAAACCATAATTTTGTTTAATATTATACCATTTTACTATTCCTAAAGCCTTAGCTACGATGATCTTTTCCTTTTCCCGTGGCTGCTGTTTTCTGTCTTGCTGCGTTTTTGCTTTCTTTCTTGCGTTCACTCGCTCTTGTGTTGGAATTGCCAGGGCTGCTAGGGCCGTGGGGGCTGCTCGTGCCTGTACGCTCTTCCTGGGGTTGCATTCGGGGCCGCGCGGACCAGGCCAGGCCACACTGCTCAGCTCCCTGCGCGCCACTGACTCTGCTCTCAGCTGCACTGCTGCTGCCTGGGGCTGTGTCCACGTCTCGGCTGGGCCCCCAAGCAACAACCCCCCTGCGCCCTGCTCCAGCCCGCATCTCGGCTAGGCGCGGCTCCGCTCCGCCGCCACCACCACAGCCGCCAGCCCGCGCGCCACCCCTCTCGGTCGGACGTTCATGGGGCTCGCTCCATCACGTGGTGTGCGGGGCCGGGCGGGCACCGCCAGGTTCCCGCCGCGCCTCGCTCTGCTGCCAACACTGCAGCTTGCGCCGCTCTGCCCGCATGTGGGAACTGCCTCGCTGCTGCTCGGAGAGCGATCGGTCCACACGGTCTGGGTCGCACAGACTCTGAGGCAGGCTTCCCTTCGCCAAGACACAGCTGACATTGCTCAACAGTCTCGGTAATTAAATAATATTCATGAAAAAATTCTTCCATCGGCATATATTTTGACTCAGAAATTAACTGTGTCCAAATGGTCTTCCAAAAGTCTTTGGTAAGAATTAAATCTCAAGAAACATAGAAAAAGTTCTTAAACAATCATGAAAGGAAATATTTCAGTTCCTTTTGAGCTTGAATTAAGCTAAAATTTACAAATCGTTGTTCAAGAATCTTTTCAAGTTTAAGATAAATGTCCATATGTGGCTCAGAGAGCCAAGAGTGTTCCCACAGTTCCTCCATAATTTAGAGATGGAACAGCAAAACAAAACAAGAAGAGAAATCCAGAGTTTACTCACAAATCAGTCACTGTCCTTAGGGATCGGGGATCGTTCTGCTCGCATTACCCACCATTTGTTACAGTGGGGAAACCGCAACATGCGTATCAGACAACGAGGCCCATGGAAAAGAAATATATATGGACCTATTCTTGACAGATGTTTCAGAGAGATGCTTATTTCCCCAGCCACATGGCTGGCGCTCTGCCAAGGAACTGCGGCAATCATGGGACCCGAGGGTCCTTGCCCACGCAGGGGAACACAAAACAACCAATGGGGAACAAGGCTGACCAGGAGCTAGGGAAACCCCGTGTCTCCCCCCCAGGGCCCCTCTCCCAGGACCACATGGCAGGGGGAGGGCCCCAACAGTTCATCTCTCCTCAAGTGTTTCTTTATGACCTGTGCCTGTCCAGAAGCTGTCATCAATACACTCCTGAAACCTCATTGTTTGCTTGCGTCCTGCTGAGTTCCCCCACCACAAGATATCAAGGTGGTTCAAGTCCTCCATAAGGACAAGAGCCTGCAAATGCAAGACTCCCTCCAGTTATCTGTAGAAGGTCTTATCTGCATCTTCTTCCTGTTTAAGCTGTCAGTAGCACACCACTCTTGTGTACGTTGTCTTGTTCTCTAACCATGACCCCCCCAATCTCAACTATCTCATCACTCCCAGGGTGCATTCCCACTGCTCTCTCACTCACCTAAAGGATGACTTCCTGTAAATCCTAAAATGCCTATACACACCGACTGGCATCAGTCAAATCCTGGTAGCTGCCTGTGATGACAATGAGACAGTATATATGTGATATACAAAGTCACACAAACATTCTGGTGAACAATGGATTGTCTTTACAGGGTAGAACAAGACATCTCCATGCAATCTCTCATGAAGAGATACAAGAAGACAATATTAGGAGTGTTATTAAATGTTTTTAATACAAAATGTCATCTTGTGTACAGGGCAGTAGAAAGAACCCATTTCGAAACTCACAAATGGGGAACATTCAGTGGAGTATGTGCAGCATTTGTTTTGGGGTGTTTTCCAACATGATGATTCTGAATATGCATACTTCATGTCTGCTTCTGAAAATGGGAGTAGAGTCAGGCCCAGCACCCGTGGAAAAATTCTGTGAAATAAGCTGAAACCAGATCTAGTGGCTTGTGCAATAAGTTACTGTGAGATTCAACTTACGCACAGCACATACAATCATCATAATTTCACACTTCCTCTTGGTTAAACAGATTCTAATGCTGAAGCACTTTTTATCCTGGTCTTCTTTATTAATCAATTCTGTTTCACTCTCCCCTGTCACAAGGGGTGTAAGTTATTTTCTCAACACTTGTTTACAGTGGTGAATAATTACATCTATTTAATAAAAAGTGAGTATTTTCTCTTAGTTCACCTCTCTGTACTGCTATGTCTTACTTTTCTAGCTGATTTCTGCTATTACTGGTAAGTGCAGAGACTAATGTGTAAGTAGTACATAATCATATTGGGCTATTATTATGGATGAATAATGCATAAGTCTAACAACAATATTTTGCTATCATCTCTGAGTAATTAAAAGTGAATAGCTATTGTGGTTGCCAAAATATGTATCTATAGTTTGTTTTTTTTAAACTGTGCTTGTTTTCAACTCTAATTGTTGAAACTGTTTTTTATTGTTTTTCATTAACATATATTTGAATATACCAATATTAGACACAGGGATAAGAACTATGAAGGATTTTATTTCATCGAAACAATAGAAATTAACAGTACCTTTCAACATTTTAAAATCAGACAAATAATTGAATGCCTATCCCACCAGCTTCAAACAATGATTAAACCTGTTTTGCAAATTCTGTCTAGTAACAGCAGAAAAAATTATAACATATCTCATATCTTCATTTTTCTCCACTTCATGCATTTCACTACTGTAAATACACTAACTGATATAGTAGTGGAAATCAGAAGAGATTTTAAGATATTTTACTGCTGTAATTAATGGAACTTTGCTGTCTGGTGGCCCAGAACAACCTGAAACTTTCCCATACAGTAAAATTATTTAATCTTTTTTTTTTTTTCTCTTTTCCAAAACTCTGAGTGACTACTGAATCACCACTTATCTCTTTTCACCCTCAAAATATTATTATGAATGAAAAGAAGACACAATATGTAAAGCCAAACATTTATTGTTAGTATAGCTGAAATCTTAACGGTTTAGTCAGAGAAATATGAGCAGTCCAGATTTACATCATACTTCCAGTGCTCTGAGCCCTCATCTCTGTAACTTCAGTCTTAACTCTGTAACTTCAGGGGATGAAATTACAGTAGTTTTATTATAGAGATGCTTCTGTCTGTATTAAGGTGCAAATGAGAGCATATCCTGAAGTCAGTAGTATAGATTTTATTTAATGGTAAATTTGACGGGGGGAGACAGAGAGAGAGAGAGAGAGAGAGGGAAAGAAATAGGAAAAAGAGAAGGGTGTGGGGGAGTGAGAGAGGGTGACAGAGAGTTCGTGGTGACAGTCCTGTGAAACACAGAGTTCAATGGGTTAATGTACATTCAGGTTTACATGGGAATGCTCAGGTACCTCCCCTGGGTGCGTAGGGGGATGCTTTATGCTGTCTCTCACAACACTGTGGATCATGTGCAAGGCCCCAGAAATGAGTCTGAGGGCACTTTGTGGGTCTTTGATGGTTTGTGACTCCTAAGAAATGACAGCTGCCTCTCATGTCAGTGGAGTTGTAGCCTGTGGTGGTGGGTGTTCACCCCCTCTGT
The DNA here is from genome assembly GCF_009650955.1 of Corvus moneduloides. Classification (NCBI taxonomy): domain Eukaryota; kingdom Metazoa; phylum Chordata; class Aves; order Passeriformes; family Corvidae; genus Corvus; species Corvus moneduloides. Next base: position 15,173,529 of record NC_045477.1, on the reverse strand, counting down.
CTCATGTGGAACAGAAGCTTTGACAACACACACTCAAAAACTCTTCCTCCCCCTTGGTTGAGGGGACAGTGTGCAAACCTGGCCTTAGCAAATGAGTCTGTGAGATATGGCCTCCCCCAACCTCGTTTACTTCTCCTTAGAGCTGAGATAATTAGACAATAGCACCACCTTTGTCTTATCTCAATTTCCCATCAAGTGGTTTAACTCACAGTCTTAATTCCCAAAATCCAGGAGGAATATTTGGGAGTAGGGTGGGCTTTGGTGGTCACAGGTTCTTTATGCAGTTTTTCATAGTGGGCAAAATTCTTTGGTAATCTTAACAGAGTTTAAGGCAATTAGGATTTTTAAGTCTTTTCCAGATGACAGAGACAGATGGGGTCTATGCTGAGTTGTCAGCATTTGGAGTCCTCTCCCAAGACCTTCACCATGAGGAATATGATTTTAATGTTGGTAGTTTCTTCTTCTTTGCCCCTTATTCCTCCCTTTTGTCTTTCCTTCATACACCTTTCATTCATCTGGAATTATTTTTGTATGTTTTCTCACACACTTGTACACTTTATTTTTAGTCCAGTGGTCTGCAACTCCATATTAAATTCCAAGTTTTGCATGTTAGATTCTACATTTTTGTCCTCCTTTTGTCTACAAACAGGTTTCTCCAGCTGCACATCTGAATTTTTTTAACTAAGCATGGCTGAATTTATATAGCGAGGGGAAGAGAGAGGACCAGGTACTCACCTCTTCTGATGTCATACCTGTATTCTTCTACATGTATCCTGTGTCCCCACTTCTCCAGGTCTCTGTACTATTAGGTTACAGGACTGCACAAAAGGTCACTCTACTTTTTTACAATTATAATCACCGAGACAGAAAACTTACAGTCTGACATCATTCAGAAAATATTTCTAATTCCCTTAATTCCCATTGACTATTCTCCAATAGCATCTCTGATTTTAACCCAAATCTATTCCCTTAAGCTGTGAAACTTTTATTGTTTAAAATTTCCTATAAAATTGTTTATTGCTCTAAAATGATTTTGCCATAATGAATCTCTGTTATTTTGAGAAAAATTTTACTTAAATATTTCATTGTGTGTCTTTGAAGTATGATTCATAATGTTAAAGTGCATGGAGCTAGAATGCAAGATGCATTCTACATGCAAGAAATTCATAAGAGTAGCCAAAAATACTGAGAAGAACCCTATAAGCAAAATATTTACTGCAGAAATTCATATTAGTGGATACTATTGCCAGAAATCCATTTCATTATTATTCATCTACAATATTTGTCAACAGTGAGTTGAAAATTACCAAGTTTCTGATTTTGCTTTTCACTATCTCTTTTACAAAACCTTCCATGCAAGTTACAGTTGGGAAGTACTATACTTACTGCCTTTTAGAATACAACATACAATAATATCTGAAACAAAAGAAAAATAGTGAATGATTTTGTTTAAATAAAAAAAAAGGAATTAACTTGGCAGTAGTTACAGACATAGTCTGATTACTCATATACTATTTAGAAAGCTTCTATTAAAGACAAGAATTTCTATTCTAGGAGCATTAAAAAGATCACCTTAGCTAGCCTTGATCTGACAATAATATTTAGAAAGACGAAAATTCTTAACTGATTAAATGAATATCAACTCTGAAAAATTCTTATACTTTAAAAGTTGTTTTGCTTTAAGCAAGGACAGGAAGTCATTATATCAGTTATAACAAAACTAAATTTTTTAAGCAGTTCATTAAGAAGCCATCACAGCCTTTTGGTATTTTTGAAATATTTCTCTTTATTTTAATGAGCTTGAAACACTATTTCATTGAGGAGAGAACATTTCCTTTAGATACATGACATTAGAAGTTCTCTATTTTCATTAAATTATGCTTGGCTTGGTTTGCCACTGCAGTTTTTGTTTGTTTGCCTGGATTGAAAGAACTTTGACTGTCTGTGGTGCCAAAAACTAGAATAAGTTTGCTTATTTGTGGTTTAAAGGCATATATGCATAGGATTAAAGTTGTTCTCATGTGAAGAAATCCATTAACACTCAGAAGTGTGGTAATTAAGAAGGTGAAAAACATGGAACAATTGCAGTAACTAGAAGGGAAGGTTGTGACCTTCTGGCTTTAGGAAGCAATCATTTAGCTCTCTTGCTTTGCACCTTAAAAGCAGTTCTAGGTGGCTAACACATGTTGACTCGCCTAGTTGCTGCAAAAATCTCCTGGATCAATAGTCACTCAAGAATCAATGTTTTCACTGGAGATAAAGGGGTTTGTGGGGCTTGCTTCAAGTGATTTTCATGAGGGAGATTGGTGCAATCAGAAACTTAAACTCATGCTACAGTTCTTGAGCTGTGAAACAGGGGACATGAAAACCTAACGAGAAGTTACTTTCAAGGAATCTATGGAAAGGATAAATTTACAACAGTACTCTAGGAAAAAACCACTATTTAGGTAATGATTAGCCACTTTTGGCTCATCTAGTGGGCTAAAATAAACTAGGGAATATTAGTAATTAGTAGGGATACATTGGTGGGTTTTGGCAACATTTTAAAGCATAGAAATATGTAGTGCTTTTTAATGTTGAGAAGGACAACCCCTATAATTACCATGAATATTTCCATGAATAAGCAGGACTCCACCCTGATTAAAACTAAGGACGTGGAGAGACTGTTACAAAGTCTCTGTGTATGTTCACAGGGATGGGCCCTGCCTGGTAGATTCAACAATAGGCTTGGGCCCCAGATAAGTAGATGAACTTCTAAGGTGCATTGCACAATGCATTCTTTCTTCTTCACCTGAACAGCTCCCTACATCTCCTAAATCTTCATGTGTGATAGATTTATTTAGCTCATAAAGCTCATGAACTTATCATGATTCATAATTCATTGTAGAAATAAAGTTGCCACTGACATTTAACACTTCAAAGTGTTTTCGCTTAAAGGTCACCTTTACAAGTAAGTACTCTTTTACTTAAGGGAAGCCTTTTAACAAAACAGGTTGGGGGTTTTTTCAGTTTGATAATTCTCATCATAATAGTTCAAACTCCAAAGAATTCTTAAAAGGAGAAGCAGCCTAGGTAGATAAAGTGAGAAATGCTTGATATAATTATTACCGGCATCTAAAATCTTCTCTGGAAGTTTCTGAAAGGTTATGAATGCAAAGCATGAAGATTTCTGATCTCCAAGAGTATGATTTTACAATGCCAGATAAAAAAGTTTTTAAGATATCTCAGTTTACAAGATTTGTGCCTCTCAGAACATACAGGACTTTGAAATACATTTTCATAGTCTCTTTCTTCCACAAATTCTAGAGGGACATACAACATGATATTAAGCAGGTTGAATACTATTTTTTTCCACAGTGAGGAAAAAAATCCTGTTAAAATTTAAGCAGAAATGTGGATTTCTCTCAAGTAAGGTGAAAAAATTATTCTTTCAAGGCTGAAGAATGCAACACTAAACCCAAATTCTTGACTAGGCACTGGAAGGAATTGAGTCATGTTCCCAAGAAATACGTTCTTGAGAGATCTTCTCAGAACAAACAGCACAGTTCAAAAAGAACAGGAAGATCACTCCTTAGTGTTTTCCTTACTGTTACCTGTGCAAAACTCAGCAGTAGTGTGTGCCTGCATTCCATGACTGCAGTTCTCTGCCTTTACAGTTCATGAGTGCTGTTGTGAGAGGAAATGAAGAGATAGTGAAATGGGGAAAATTAGTCAGTGACTACCAAAAACCTGGAAACTACTGAGGTAACTAGAATACTGTGTGTCCAGGGTTAGTGGGTGTACTGATGACTGCAATAAGAATGATTTAGAGGGTAAAAAACTCCATTTAACTTTGCATCCAACACAGGTAAGATTAATCCAGAAAAACAAAACAAATATTAAAAAAGCAAAAAGTAAAAAAAGAGCAACCCCAAAAAGTAGTCTAATTTGGCTCTGTTTTGAAACCCAAACTGTTGCACACAGGTAAAACCTTACTGAATGAAGGCCTTGTTGCCTTTGTAAAATCATGGCTCAGGCTTGTTACTTTGGCTAAGTAGAAAAAAGGACTGTGGGAAAGATACACATCTGAATTAGGAGTAGAGAAACCTGCTGCATGATCATTGCGTGTTCACATCGTGGTGTATGGTGGTTGGTTGAATTATGTTTGTTATGCTTTAAAACTATGTAAACAGATAACTGGATAACTGCTTAAAAAGGCTGGGTTTTTGCAATAAAGCGGCTGTCCTTTGCACCTGCCTGGGGAATCTGCTTCGCTCTTTATGGCAACACAAAACCATTATATAATTGTGCTGGTTTAGCAAAAACCTGGTGTGTGGAGGCAGAGAAAAAAAAGAAAGAGCTGTTTGAGGCTTCTATGTCCAGCCACAATGGCTGGAGCCTCTGGCGATGGGCAGGTTGCTAGGCCAATCGGACGGGCTGGAAACGCCTCTGTGATGATGTGTTTAAGAAAGGAGAAACCGCTTCCCTCCAAGGGGGGTTTTGTGTCCCTTCCCGGAGGGGGCTGCTGGGTTCTCCTGGCGCAGCGGCCGGGGCCAGGCCGCCGAGAGGAGCCACCCCAGAGCCGCGAGCAGTTGTGCAGCCAGAACCCTCCCGAAGCCGTGGCCCGCGCAGTGCCGGTGGGCCCCCTGAGGCTGGCACGGCTCGCGCGGAGCAGAGCAAAACCACCACGCAGCAGGCAACAAGAGACATGGTGAGTATTTCCTCGATTTGGAGCTTGGATGAGATGAACTGCAACTTACAGACACCAACTTTCTCCGAAGTCAGAGAGAAAGAAAAGTAAGGTCACCTGAAGAAGAAACATGGTGGCACCGCGGTCGGTGGGGGAAGAGAGAGGGAGGAGGCGCTCCAAACGCTGGAGCTGAGGTTCTCCTGCAAGCCTTGGTGAGGACTATAATACAACAAAGAGTTTCCCTATAATTCATGAGGTGCATGACAGGGGGGTGCAGAGATGCAAGTGCAGCCCATGAAGAGGAGTGCTCACACTGGAGTGCGTAGATGCTGAGAGGCTTTTCAAGATTGAAGAAGAGAGCCTTTGCTTCCCAGCTGGCACAGCTCATCCTTAAAAGACTAAACCCCATGAACTGTTATGGCCCATGCTGGCAGTTGTGGGAAGACTGCATGACCCGTGGGAGGGATTTCGCGTTGCAGCGGGTTTGGGCGGGCTGTTGCTTGTGAAGGTTGAAACCAAGCTAGAAAAGTTCGCAGAGAATTATCTTCCATGGGAAGCATCCCATGGCACAGCAGAAGAAACTCTTTTCCTTAAAGATAAAGAAAGACTCTTAGAAGTGAAATACTGACCAAAACCCCATGTTTGTTTCCTTGCGCGGTTGGTGGAAAGAGGGGGAGGGACTGGAGAAGAAAGGTGTTCTGAAAGTTTTCTTTGGTTCTCATTACCCTTTTTGCTTTTGATTCTGTCAATAATAAATCTTCTTTATGCTCTTTAAGTTTTGAACCTGTTTTGCCAATAAAGTTTTCCTTTTTCCTCAATAATCCATATTTCAACTTACAAAAATGAAGTTTTCAGTTTCCCCTCCTCTGCTTAGCTATAGCAGAGGAAAATAAGTGAATGATTTTTTGTGGGTGCCTGGTGTTTAACCAGTGTCAAACCGCGACAATAATGAAACCCACAACACAGCAGTATAATAACAATAAGAACTTGCAATTTTGTTATGAGATATTTTGTAGGTGGGTCAGGTACTACCCAAAAATGTGGTGGAAATGGCTCTCACCCAAAAACGTGATGGAGGTTGCTTGTAAATGAAAACCAAATTAGTTAAATAATTTGATCTGAAAAGAAATTCTTTAGGACTTAATGTTTTTCTAAAGTGACATCGAGAATTTTTTTACCCATTGTTTTTGCTGGTCACACTCAAAATTTTAAAGTCCTAATTGAAACCCCTTTTCTTTCCTTTTGAAATCATATGGATCAAGCTTTTCTTTCCCCCACCTAGGAGGCTATCAAAACACCCATGAACTGGTGGCTTGTCTTCTTATTCTTCATGGATATTTATTCTTCTTGCAGAGACAAAACCAAGAAAACCTTTTGATGTGGGGATGCTGAATTCAGTCCACTACTTTGGGGTTTGATTAATAATTTATATAATTTTGTAGAGCATCAAAAGGATTGATGGGTAGTGTTGCACTTAAGTGTGACCTTAATCATGGCCATTATTCCTTGCAGGAGTTCACATCTCCCAGGAAACGAAATAACTCCCAAGATGGAAGTACTCTCTTCAAATTTTTACTTTAAAGCTTTTGGATAAAAGGAAAGAGCTGAACTAGCTTTTCCTACTGAGCTAATTTTTCATTTCCGGTTACCTTCACACAGATATACGTACAAACCCCAAAGGACATTCTGGTTGACTTGAAAGTAGAGATATTATCTTTCCATTTTCTTTGAAAGTTTGTAGAAATTTGTTGGCTTCATCTGAGCTGAATTTTTGTCATTGTACGAATAAGGGGGAAAAATGCAATAATTTCATGATATTACTCCTAGTTCCTGAAAGTTAATATATCAGTGTCCTTCATGAATTAGATTTTCAACAGTGAGAGCCAACACTTACTGATATCATAATTTTGATCATTTTCTCAATGTGTTTTTCAATGACAGTTCCTCAAGCTTGTCTTTCCTGTGCCTTATAAAGCACTGCAAGCCACTGTTACCTTTTCATCTATCTGTTTACAGCAGAGAGTATAGTGTTGCAGTATACTAGCAACAAAAGTGCCGAAAATGGTGGAAAATGCATTTTTTAGATGATACAAGAGATATATGGACAAATCTGCTTTAACTAGAATTATCTGACTGATAAATGTAAGTTAAGACCTAGATGCCCTTTACTTTCTTTTCAATTTAACGCAGAGAAGGGCTTCAAACCTTGTGAGGTATCAAATCAGTCTATAAGATGAAATTCTTACGTTTGGGTTTATTTGATAAATAAATCTCAAACAATCTTAGCTATCTAGAAAGATAGCTAAGCCTTAGCTGGAGTCCTGTGCCAAGGTAAACAACCCTGACCTTCAGTGGCTGTGCACAAAGTTTCAGTAGTGAAATAAGTAGCATTCAGTTCTGAAAAATGGGCGTCTTGGACTTTTCCTCGGTATTGTAACTATTGCTCTACTCCCTAAAACACAAGGTACTGATTTCTTAGACATATTTCTACAAGCTTTTTTAAAAAAGAAATAACATTCTGATCAAGCAACAAAACAACAAGTGGGACAAGGGTAAGGTATAATTCTCATTCTTTTTTCCCTGCTGAGTTCTTTGGATTGCTAGCAAAACAAGCAAGCAATACATTTCACTGTCAATCACTTGAAAAAGAAATCACCTACATCTTTTCAAGATCTTTCAGTATGTATGCCCAGCTGCTTTTCTTTATTATGTATTTGTTCAAAATATGCTGAACTATTTGAACAGCTTTGGTAGGAGCACAGAGGGCATAAAAGCAGCATCTTGATGAATTTTTATTTTGCACTGTTTGCTATTCATGTAGAACAATAGAAAAATAGTGTGGAAAGTTTTGAAATTCATGGATGATAAAAAAACTTTCAAAAAAAAGACTTTTTCAGGTCCTCTTGATTTATGAGCCTGGGTTTGTGCCAAGAACAGTAACTAACTGAGATGTTTCAAACACTTAATCGCCCATCTTTCTAGTATTGCTGTAGCACCACAAGGCAGAATAGCCTTTTATACCAGTAAGGACTTACAGTAAGACAGTGGACGACCTACTTGACTCTGCAGGGACTTTAACCTCTGAAACAGTATAACCAGATACCAGATGCCAAAACACAGGGCTTACATGAAGGTTACGAAGATCAGGTAGTTACTGCTTTCAGTGTTGTCTATCTTATGTGTTGTCTATCTTCTAGTCCCAGGAAAAAACTGCTGAGTTTCACTTATATTTTCACTTTCTAGATTTTGTTTTTATAATATATCAACTTAAAAGAACTAATAAAAATAATTGTGCATAGACTACTTTAAAATTTAAAAAAACCCCCACAACAACATACTGGAGGGATTGGTTATCCATTTACCATTTTTGGTCCTCTGGAACAAAATATTTGATTCTGAAAATTAGTCTACTTGTACTCTTAACACTTTTTAGTCCACATCAATTTGAATTAATGCAAAACACAACAAGTTGAAGAAGTGACTTTAAGAATTCTGAAATCTGTTTCAATTCTTTTCAATTAATAAAATTAAAAAGTTTTAAAAACATATTTTAATTTAATGCTTTTAATTATTTATATTTATCTTGAAAGCAAAATCCATTCTAGGCTCTTAAGAACAGCATATGCTATTTCCTAATTGGTAGAAAAGGTCTAATCCAAATTCTTGAACCAGAAATCAAAGTATCTTAGAAAACCTGAATAGGAAAACTCAAGATACAGTTTAAAAGAAAGTTTTTTATCCTGTGTCAGGGCAGCCTTTTTGCATTATGAAATATTGAAACAATCTTGTGAAACATTTGAGATAATAGATCAACATTCTTATTCCCATTAATCTTCATAGTTTTCCAAAAATACTGTTAGTTTTATCACAGCAGTGCTAAAGGTTTAAAGCATCCTACATGTTTCTACAGACATTCTTAGAAGCACAGCTGCTGTTTTAACACTGTCTCAAACAATTTCTATGACAGTGCCTTACATTTATCTTTCATTTTATATACTTGAAAGCTGGGGAAAATATACAACTTGATTTTAAGAAAGGTAGATTATTCCAAAGAAACATGTTACCTAAAAAAATGCAACAAATTTTCTCTAGAAAAGGACATAGAGTAGCTCAAATTTACCCAAGCTTAATTTCCCATAAGACCTCATGTGAAATTATTAAAGCAAAATGGAGGATAATGTGATACAGTTTTAGAAGGGTGGGATGGATAAGGCAGGTTTATAAACTGACTGAAATGGTTTCACTGCAAGACAGAGAAGAATAATTGTACTGAAAGATGAATAAGATGGAGAGCTTTATAAGTGGAGTACCACAGACTGCTCCTTAACTGTATTTAATATTTTCATTAATATTTTGGCACATAAGCTGAAAAAAGAATTTAGCAAATGACAAAAATGTATTAAAGTAATTCAGCAAGAAGGGAATAAAATTCATAAAGTATCAGTCATAGAGACCAATGGCACAAATTTTTCATGTATGGTGCTGTGGTTTCTTCTGAAAGTGATAGGAAGAAAGAGATATTGTTGCATGGCACAGATCATGGGATTAATTTGTACCTTTTCTAGTAAACTGATGACAAGCAAGACTGATTATACTCATTGTTAGATGGTGCCAGTGCAGACACATTGGTTCTGTCTTTCCATATAATACTATATAAATGTTCCAGATCACTCAGAGCCAGTTTGGGCATTGTTACGTCTTTCTTGCACACAAAATAATTTCAGCTGAGGAAGATGCGATTGCAGTTTACATATGGGATTGCAGTTCATCTAGCACATAAGAAGAAAATCACATTATTGGCATGAGAAGAAATGGACCAATTTTGCTGTTAAAAAAATAGAGCTGAAATTGGAAGACGAAAGATTTTTTTTTTAATAGGCATGTCTAGGACAAGAAATTGAATAGAAATTTGAAGACTGATCCTGACTTTTATGATCAGATGATGAGCTCAATGAAATAATAGAAAATTTCTAGTCCTCTATTTTTCTATGTCATTGGATCTGTAATTTCCATGAGACAATATGACATCATTTGAATCAGATTACATTAAATACTGTAGAAACTTAAAATAACTGAGTGATGAGAACTTTATTGTTTTATAGGTTGAGCCTCCTGAGTACAAACAGAAGGTGAAGAGTAATTTCTGTGATGTGCTAGCTATTCCCACCTACAAAACTGCAGGAATATTGCTTTTAAGTTACTGACCAGATTTCAGTTTTGTTAGAGTTTTGCAGCTTTTTGCTCTGTGGAAAGATTTATTTTTCCATTACTTTTAAATGGAATATTTTTATAATCTTATGATAAAAATATGATATAAAATTAATAAACACTAACAAAGTAATAGAAATTTTCCACTAAAAATTTTTAAAAATTAGGAGAAAGAAATCTATCATGGGTGGATTTGGAAAAGAAAAATCAAACTTATTTCTTTGGAAAACTAGTTACTCAAGAGAAAAAAAAATCACATTAAGTGAACAGGACTCTGGAATTATAAGACTGGAAATGACTAGAAGACACACTAAATCACTTTAAACAGACCAACATATACTGTATTTTCTTAGATGTGCAAATTGTAAAATAAATTAGGATTTCCGTGCTTTGTGGAAAGGAGAAAAGGTCAACATCATGTTACTTTTAGTTTATTACATTGAAAAAAGAAAGGAGTATAAGTTACAGTCATCTAGAGAGAAATTATGGCGGTGAGGTCATAAAACTTCACCACACCAAGGAAACAATCCAGTTCCAGTGCAAAAAAAAAAAAAAAAGTAAAAAAAATAGAGCATATGTCTGGAAATTACATTACATTACACCTTCAAATAGCAAATCTGGACCTGTTCGAGCAGTCTGAGTAACTTGTGCAGCCAAAGCTGAAAGATAACCTCTATTGTTGTATCCTGTTTTAATAACAACGTTCTTTTTTAATCTTTTGACCCTTTTGAATTGATGAACTTTCATTTAATTTAGAAGGGCTCACTGGAACTCAGATTTTTCTCAGCTAGTGCCAAAGTGTCTTCCCAAAGCTTTTAACAACTGTATTCTTTTCACCTATGGCTCATTCTGAAGATATTGTGTGTCCCAGAAAACAAAGTTCAACTCTCTGTCTCCCTCTGGAGAAAAGGAGCCAAAAGCTGGCTGAAAAGCAAGAAGAGTTTATTCACTTCTTACTATTTACACAACGTAAGTGTAAGGATGTATTTAATGTCCTCTTTAAAATTACTCACTTAAGCTGGGTTTTCATTTCATTCAGGAGATAAGGTTGCCGCAATGACTCTGAAAATGGAAGCATCACATTATTAATTTAGGAATCAAGGTGAAAGTGCTGGTGACTGTAGCAATAAACATAAGATATGATGTCTCTCTTAAAAGGAAACAAGACAAAAAGGGGAACAAAAGGATTCTCCAATCATTTACTGGATCTATTTATAGTAGGAACCAATTATTTTCTCTTACTTTCTCTTAATATAGAAGATACTGATATGTGGGAAAAAAAAATTTGCCCAGTCACAGTACTTTTCCAGTCTGAATCCAAAATCAATTTGTTGTTACACTCCTTCAGTTCAGTGAAGGTACAGACATTTCAATTTCCGTTTTACAGACAGTGAAGGTGTTGGTTGCCTGTATTGTGTGTAGGTGTCAAGTTTTTGGCAGTGAGAGTGTTGCCAGGGAGGCCTGGTTTGGATCAGCAAGGGATGCTGATCACATTTAGGACACACTAGGTTCCAACTGTCTCTGACTGACCCACCATGGGGAACAGCCATGATGGACATGCCCTGGGGACAGCTGGGATGAGGGAGGGCAGCATGGTGTGTTGGTTTTGCATAGATTGGTTTTTGGTAGCAGGGACCCACGGGGGTGGCTTCTATGAGAAACTGCTAAAAGCTTCCACCATGTCTGGCAGAGCCAATCCCTGATGGCTCTGAAGATGGACATACCACTGGCCAGGCTGGGCCAATTAGAGATGGTGGTAACACCTCTGTGATAACATATTTAAGAAGAAAATCAAAACAAAGTGGGGCACCCAGTTTTAATTCCAGCCAGAGAAGAGGAGGAGGTGAGAACATGTGAGGAAAACAACATGACGGCACCAAGGTCAGTGAAGAAGGAGGGGGATGAGGCGCTCCAGGCACCAGAGCTGAGATTCCTCTGCAGGCTGTGGTGAAGACCATGGTGAAGCAGTTGTCCCCCTACAGCCCATGGGGATCCACGGGGGAATGCAGAGATCCATCCACAGCCCGTGGGGGAGGTGCCCACGCCGGAGTGGGTGGATTCCTGGAGGAGGCTGTGATCCAGTGGGAGACCCGGTGGAGAGATGGGGGCCCTGCTTCCAGGCTGGAGCAGCCTGTCCTTGGGGCACTGCGCCCTGTGGAAGAGAGACCCATGCCACAGCAGTTTTGGGAGGACTGTTTGCCTATGGGAGGAATTCATGTTGCAGCAGTTTTGGGAGGACTGCTGCTCGTGAGATTGGACCCACGGTGGGGAAGCTCACAGAGAAGTGTCTCCTGTGGGAAGGGACCCCATGGCATAGCAAGGGAAGGACTTCTCCCCCTGAGTAGTGGAAGAAAACCTTGGGTGATGAACTGACCAAAACCCCCACGCCCTGTCTCTCTGCGCTGTCAATGGGAAAGAGGGAGGGGCTGGTGGAAGAAAAGGTGTTTTTAAGGCCTTATTTTGCTTTTCATTCTTCTCCTCTGATTTTGTTAGTAATAAACTCACTTTGTATCTCTTAAGTTGAGCCTGTTTTGCCCTTGGAGTGTTTTCTCCTGGTCCTTATTTCAACTCATGAACTGTTCATTAAATTTTTCTCTTCTCTGCCCAGCTGTAGCAGGGGGGTGAATGAACAGCCTTCATGGGTGCCTGGCGTTTGGCCAGTGTCAAACCATGACACATGGTGAAGGGAACAGTGTGGGAGACAGCCCTGAGATCATTGAGGTGATTGGACATTGGACTGCGCTGCCCAGGGAGGTGGTCGAGTGTTTAAGGAAAGACTGGTCGTGGCACTCAGTGCCATGGTCTGGTTGACAAGGTGGTGATTGGCCACAGGTTGGACTCGGTGATCTCAGAGGTCTTGCCAGACTAACTGATTCTGTGATTCTGTGAGGGAACAAGGAGGAGTAGGCAAGGACATGCTCCAGGTGTCCCAGCAGGGATTCCTGTGCAACCTGTGCAGGAGATCAGGGTGGAATACGTATTTCCTTGTATCCCATGGAGAGATTGCAGCAGAGCAGATTTCAGCACCCGTGAAGAACCTCATGCTGAAGCTGGAGCACAAGCAGGAGAACCTGTGGACCATTGACAGTCCATGTTGTAGCAGGCTTATCTTAAAGGACTGCAGCCCATGATAAGGAACTTCACTGAACCAGAGGAAAGGGGTTCAAAGGAAAGAACAGAGGAAAAGAACAGTACAGACTGACTGCCTATTCCCCATCCCACCTGCACCACTCAGAGGAGGTAGGAGAGGGAGTGAAGTTGAGCCTGGGAAGAGGGTGACGAGGGGAAGGTGGTGTTTTTGTTAATTTTCTTCTTTCCATTCAGGTATATCTTAATTGGCAATAAATTAAGATACTTTTAGAGCTGGGTCTGTTTTGCCCATGACAGGAACTGGTGTATGATCTGCTTGTATTTGTGTCAGTCCATGAGCTTAATTTTATTTTCTCCTCCTGTCCTACTCCCCGAGGAGTGGGAAGAAGCGAGCGGGCATATAGCATATCTTTCACTACCTTCTTCAACTGCAGCCAGAAATCACGGCAATAGTTTTTATGTTCCTTTGTACTTAAAAATCAAATCGATTTTCCAAAATAGCCGTTGTATCACACACCACGGGTTTGCATGTCATCTTATGTGTGAGGATTGTTAGCATGCAGAATGGTCTTTCCAGTTATCATCTGAAGCTATTGCAGGTTTTCCAGCCTTTCAGTATTTGCATATTTTTTATCCAAGTACTTTTTTGTGCAAAACCTATAAGTACTTCCTGAATGTCTTGGTTTGAAAGACAGGTGTCTGCCAAGGAAGGCAGGAACCTCCCTTGAAATGGAAGGAAAAAGAAAATTTTGCATCTCCCTTCCCTCTGAATTATTATAATTTTGAAATTAAGGGGCTTTCAGGCAAAGATATGAGGAACAGGAATAACAGTTCTTTACTATTTTATAGATATATGTATAACCAGTCAAACAAACAACAATAACTATGGCAGTAACAGCAAACAATTACAAACCCAGTGCCAGCCTCTCTCGGCTGTTGGGCCCTTTCCCCTCAGGTGCAGTTCCGCTTGCAGCCGGCAGGGGCACTGGTGGCTCCCGGTGAGCAGGGCAGGTGCGATGGCTCCCCCGTGGCTGCAGGGGGCACTCTGGAGAGCGCTCAGGGAGCACGCAGCACTGGTGGCCTGGGGTCCCGGGGAGGGATGGGACAAAGGCTTCACAAACCGCCTGGGCAGCCGATCCCGGTGTCCGGCCGGACCCTCGGGAACAGCAGGCTGGAACAGCACGGACAAGCACAAATCCTGGGCGGCAGATGAGATGTATCAAAACTCCAGAGCTTCGGTGGAAAACCCCTGGAGGTCTGAGAAGGCGGGGCATAGGGGGCTACAACGTAGCGAAGGCTCAAAGCAATGGTGGGGGCAGGGCGGCCGCAGGCTGGCTCCCAGCGGGGCAGGGAAAGGCAGGCTTGGGAATCCCGGGATCTCTCTGGTAGAAGGAAGGCGGCCAAAGAAGCAGCCTCTCTCTCCATCCAAACTGTGGGAACTGGCTGCCCACAAGCCCAGGTGAAAGAGAGCAGCCAGATGCACACCACTCCTGTGGCCAGGTCTTTAGTTTTTCTTAAGCACCCAGTAATTTGTCCCCCTGGCAACATGTATGGCGAAAATTCCTTTAAGAGAAAAAGAAAACAGGAGGAGAACTAAAACCCCAACACTGAAGCAGAGAACAGGATCCACAACATCCTTATACTTAGTTTTGTATAATGTTCAGGATTGTATCTTTTATGGTCCTTTCTTTAGAGATCAGTAAATCTTCAGACTAAAACAGGAGGTGAGAGACACCAGTGTCTGTCATCACCAGTAGATTAAGCAGGACAGAAACTCCAGGCTTCTCATGCTGTGGAGGAATTCACTCCTCACTGAAGTTAGTACTATTTGTAAAATCAGTACAAGACCTTCAGCCTGTTATCAGCAATGTTATTACTATATTTACTGAGTTACATGACTATAGTAGTCAGTGGAATGTTTAATATTAGGATTCCAGCTCCACTTGAGTGTACATCAAACTTGTAAACTCTGATAAAATGATAATAATTTTGGTCATTTGCAGAAGTGAAATTTTGGGTTCTTGGAGCAGTAATTGGCTAACTTTTCAATACCTATGCATTTATTGGAGTCAGGGATTTTAAGAACTACTTTCTCTTACTGAGTTGTTGCTAAATTTATCTTGACCATCACTTTAGATGGTAAATTTTAGTGCCCCCCAATAAATGTACTTATGTGTGTCTATCCATGTATTGATGCATATTATCTGTGTACTCAAATGTCAGCAAATATCTGCAGAAGACTGATAGCATTTTTCCAGGACAAAGTCACTTTCTTTCCATTTATCCATCTGCTGTAACCAAGAAGTTGCACGTTATAAACTAAAATTTCAGTTTGGTCCTGGTAAGATTGAGAGTAGTTCAAAAGTCTCTGGCATGCTAATTTCTGCAGGCTGATGTGTAAAACATGCAGTTAACTAAGCCTGTCATTAAGATTGGCTTTTATTGTTAAATAAGTAGTTTATAATGTGTTAGCTAAGGTGCCTTGCACTTTACCACAAACTTGAAAGGCAGGATATAATAGCAATTCTAATGATACTCTTTACAAATCATGATTAATCTAAATTGAGGTAGCCTCTGGAGTGAGCTCTCTTCCACTTATGTCAGGATTAGAATATAAGAATATGTACAAAAATACACGAACTAGTTTATATGCTGTGAACTCCCACTTAATTTGGTCTTTTGGTAACTTGTTTACTCATATGCACTACTGCTTGCCATATATTATATCCTTCCACACATTAATAAAAATTCCATCAGAATGAACCATTATTTGGAAAACATTTATTCAGTTGTATTTTTCTGCCAGCTTTGTTAATATTATTGAAGCACTAAAAGTTTGTATAGAATGTGGACTCCAGGATTTTTATTAGGGAACATTCAGATATCAGCCTTTTACTTTGTAATGAGGTCTTATTAGACAATGCTATTCACAGATGCATAGAATCATAGAATGGGCAGGAACATCTTTCACCAGATCAGGCTGCTCAGAGCTCCTTCCAACCTGACCTTGAACATTTTCAGGGCAGAGGCACCCACAACTCTGATCAACTTCTTCCAGTGTCTCATCATGTCATGTCATCTCACTGTCAAAAATGTCTTCCCAATGTCCAATCTAAATCTACCCTTTTTCAATTTAAAACTATTGCCACTTTTTTGTTACTACCGGCCCTGTTTAATAGCCCCCAGGTTTCTTATAAGCCCATTTTAAGTACTGAAAGGTCACAACAAGGTCTCTCCAGAGCTTTCTCTTCTCCCAGCTAAACGACCCCAACTCTCTCAACCTGTCTTCACAGGAGTGCTCCTGCCCTCTGATTGTCTTTGTGGCCTTGTCTGGATGTAGACAAACAGGTCCATGTCTGTCTTCCATTAGGTATCCCAGAGCTGGATTCAACACTTCAGGTGGGCTCTCACAAGAGCAAATAGAGGGGGGGAATCATCTCCCTTGACCTGCTGACAACACCTCTTTTTATGCAGCCCAGGATGTGGTTTGCTTTCTGGACTTCAAATGCAAATTACTAGCTCATGTCCAATTTTCTGTCTACCAATATCCACAAGTCCTTCTCCCATGGGCTGCTCTCAGCCCATTCATCCTTCAGTCTTTGTGGGCGTGGGGGATTGCCTTAACCCAGATGTAGGACATAATGCTTGCCTTATTGAATTTCATGAGGTTTGCATGAGCCCACTGCTCAAATATGTCAAGGTGCCTTGAGGTGGCATCCCTTCCCTCCAGCAAACCAGCTGCAAAACTCAGCTTGGTGTCATCTGCAGACTGGCTGAGGATGTGCTCAATCCCACTGGTGAAGATATGAAGTGCTATTGGTCCCAGTATGGACCCTTAAAGGACACCACTCCTTACTGGTTTCCACTTAGACTATCAATCTTTAGAGGCAGCTAGCCAGAGAATTCCTTACATATTAAAGAGTTTTCCCTTCAAATCCATATCTTTTCAATTTAGATACAAGAATATTGTGTGGGACCATGTCAAAGGCCTTGCAGAAATCTATGTAGATCACACCTGACCCTCTTCCCTTGTCCATTGATGCAGTTGCTCCATTGTGGAAGACCACTAGATTAGTCAGGCACACCTCTTGGTGAAGCCATGTTTCCTGTCTCTAGCCACCTCTCTCTCTCTCTCATGTGTTTGGACATATTTTCCATGAGGACATGCTTCGTGATCTTAGCAGGCAGACAGCTGAGGCTGACTGAACGAAGCTGATCAAATATACATAAAATGTAATGAGTAGACAGTATGGAATATGGTAGCCGACATTGCAACAAGATTTATTAATTTTTTTGCAAGCTATGTGAAGAATTAGGCTATTTGTGTGATTTTATGTTTGATTTGGATATACATCCTTCTTTCCTGCCCTTTTGATGCAAAAACTGATTTTTAAGCACAATCCTATAATTCAAATGGGATGTGTATAAAATATGTCAGGAACAGATCATGGAACATGTGATATGAAACATGCAACTAATCTGAACTTCACGAAGGATTCTTTAGAGAACCACTGAAACCACTGTTTACTGTATCTGAAAAATTGGTTTGCACGTAAGAGTTCTCCAATTTATTCATGGGCAATAGTTTCACTGTCAGTAAAATTAGATTAAGAATAAAAATGCCTTTATAGTCTAATTATATAACTGAATGTTATTGCTCATACTATAGATAAGCAATCACAAAGCACATGCAAGAGAAATTAAGAATTAAGTATTTTTCAGGTGAATAGATTGCAAAGTTGCTACTGCTTGCTATCAAGAGTACAGAGAATAAATTCAACTTTATATTATCACAATAAAAGGAAGAATCAAAGAAAATGTACCTTCAAGGAACTTGTCTCTTGGCAGTAGTTCCATGTTAATGAGTTTATTAGCTTAGGTGCCTTTAGTATTTTGGAGTTGTACCACAGTCTTAACAAACTCAGAGCAGTAAGTGCCTAGAGATTTTATCAAGTGGAAAGAGATTTTCAACAGTTATAATCTTAATGACTGTAGTCATTTTGTGGGAGTGAAGAAAAGGGTGAAAAATATGAATAGAAATTGTTAATTGTATGGTTACTTGATAAATTATATAGGAAAAAAGCTTAGTTACAAAAAAGGAGGAAATACTTGGCATCTAATAAAAATGTTCTCTTTGAAATCCTTCACTTTGTTGTATTAGAGTGTGGGATATGCACAAAGTCTGATAATTTTAAATAAATGTGACAGATAAATACACTCAATTGACTGTTTACTAAACCAACTTAAGAGTAGAAACAATTGTAAAATATAGGGCTACTGGCTGCAGTTGGATAATAGAAAATAAATCAATTTCATTCTAACACTTGTGGCAAAGAAATTAACTCAATTATTCTAATTTAATTTGTCAGTGCTGGCATTCATTGAGACAGACAAACTCAGTTGAAACATCAAGAGTTGGAGAACATATTAGACAAAAGACTGATTCAAAGAGCTGTTCCAGATAAATGTATTTGTCAGCGGTGATACAATTCATATGTGTGCTCAGCTTCTTCAGGTTCTAGAAACTTCAAGATGCATGGTGTCATGTGCATTTGGTAAGCACAGATGGCCTGGCATAACTAGCATTAATTTCATTACATAAAAAGAGCATTGCCTGCAAAATTAATCCAAACAATTCCATGTCTGGGAATACTGGGACTTCACAGAACTGGTAGTCTAGGGGAAGATGTTTTCACAGCTATGCCTGCAAGTTCATGCTAATGAGATGTTGGATTTCCACCAGGGCAAGGAACAGTCAGTGCTTTTGAGATGAGAAAAACAGATATCCCATAAATAAGAAACCCCAAACAAAACAATAAAGAAACAAACTGATGACCAAGTGACAAATACCCTGCAACCTGGAATCACAAAAAGTGGCAGGTGTGAAGCAATACAATCTGCATGGCAAAATTGGGTTAATCACATTCTGTTAGAAGACTTTTGGAAGGTTAATGAATTGTCATTCTTCATCAGTCAAAGGAGTATTCCATGGAAATTCTACAGTTTAAGGATTTGGGTGAGGTAAAGATCAGAGGCACTGATTTTTAATAGACAAAAATGGGCATGTATAACCACTGTGTCCTTAGGCAGTTAGCATTTGAAATGGCAACTTTAAAATGAGGTGATTGTGAGGTGAATTAAATTTGTTCCAGAGAGGAAAATTTTCTGCAGGACTAAGCTGCTTGTTCAAAAAAAAAAAAACCAATTCAAATTTTGTTAACATCAAGAGGACGCTGACAATAAGAACCCTTTTTGTTCCCAAAGCAGCATTACCTAGGTCTACAGTTTGTTCTTCAATGGGGCTGAGTTGGTTAGGTCTGTGAGAGGTGCCACCTGCTTGCAAACAAAACAGTGGGGTAATTCAGCAATTTCTGCAGGGGAAGCTTTTGCTGTTTATTCAGTTGATGGCTCAAGAATGGATTATGGGGACTGAGTAACATCTATATAGGGCTAAATCATATGTTTGCAAATCAGCAACTGATTGTCTTAATGAGGCAAGAAGTAGTTAAAGGATGGTATAGTCTCTTCAACTGTTTTGACTGTGTTCTTGAAAGTTTACCAGGGTATGTAAGCTGATTCTGTATTGATTCACCAAAATATGAATATTGATCTAATATCAATATCCAACTGAGACAGACAAAAACTCTCTAACAGTTTAGAGTTAGAAAGTGTATGTTTTATTTGGCACCAGGCACTGCGTGGGATAGCTCCCTAAGATGCAGGGCCCCGATCCAAGCAAACACAAAGCTTTTTATTTAAAAAAAATTATGACTATCCAAAATACAAATGCATATTCATAACATTAACACCTCCCATTCTCCGCTTCGTATGGAAATGAGCTTAAATGTCATTAAGCATGCGTAGTGTGTGTTCTGAATTGAATCGGTGGTCTTGAATTGGGTCAGTGGTCTTAAAAAGATGAAGTATGCTCATCTTCCTCATTTTGACCTTTTTGCCTTTCTGAGCTTTAACAATCCTAATTACTTCAGTGACCTCTAAGTTTCTTCTTGTCTGACTTTTGAATGGGTTCCCACAAAGGGAAGAAATTGGTAATTGTCCTTGTTCCCTACACCAACTTATCAATGTTTCTACTCCTCATTCTAAGCACAGCTAAGCCAACATGCAAATGACAGATCATCAGTTATTTGGCAATCAGTTACTAACATCTTAAAACCCATTTCAGGTCCAGCTCTCCTAACTATGTTAATCTCCAATTAACTCTGGCTGGGTCCAAGTTCTTTCCTATTCCAACTAAACACAGCCAGCCTATAACTAAAATCTTTATGTTTCTTCTAAATCTATGTTTCAGTATCATGAAAATAGTTACCCAAATTGTTGGAGTCACTGACAGGAATTATGCTTGTATAATAGAATTTCTGAAATGACTTTAAATTACTTTGTCAAAAGACGTAAGAAGGATGATTCAAAGTCAGCCTCAGGTAGGGGAAACAGAGAGAAAATAGTAATGTGGGGAGGATATAACCTGAAATGAAAATTCCTGTTGAACAATTTGGAGGCTCAGAGGACTTGCTATAAGAATCTGAAATTTTGAGTTCTTGATGGAGTCGAATTGCAAATTTTTTTTATTGTGCTGTTAAAAAGGAAAAAAAAACCCCAAACCACAACCAAACCCAACCTTCCTACATGTTCTGATTTTTGGAGGAACATAGTGGAAATTGAAGGTGTGTTTGAAAGAGACTTGTTATATTTTTAGTTTTAAACTTGATCGATTGATCTACATTACAGGCATTTCTTTTGTTGTATGTGGTAATTCAAAAATCCCATATTGTTCCAGAGAGGGGATATTGGAGTGCACAAGTGGATTTTGTGTGTTTGTGCGTGTGGTGAATTCTGTACTGTCTTTGAACATGTAGTTTTTCTGTTTATTGTTTCCTAATTTTAAAGTTTCTGTGGGAGTTCAGGTCATTTTTAAAAATATTCGTAACATTTACATAGCTTTAGTAAAAAGACACAGATATGTCTGAAGAAAAAGGTTTTTTGCTATTTCTTGTATGATCATAATGGTGTCTCTACACACAGTTTTCCATAAATGAGTAACATTTTACTGAACTTTGGTTTTAGGTATTATAGTAAAATAGTTACCTCTTGTAAGTTGACTTGGTGAGCAAAAAGTCTTACTCATGTGTATGGACCCTGACCACTAAGAGATTGTTCCAGTATGACAAGCATAGCCAGTTATTTCAATTCTTATGCATAGAACAATCATAAATAATTTCTGTACTGGTGAAAATATTAGTTATATCAGTTAGTTTAGGCAATATCTAATCAAAAGCTGATGAAAGATGAAAATCAATTACTCAGGATTTGAGGGATATGAGCACTGTCCAATGTGAACTTCTTTTAACATGTGTTTTATCTCACATTGTTGCATGTTTTATGTGTTTTGCTGGAAGATTTAAGGTGTCACCATCAACCTGCACAGCAGCCAGAGGTTCTAGTTTGATTTCTAGGCCTGTGCTAACTCATTCCAGAAAGCAACAAGTCACTCTGGCACCTCTTTCAGTGGTATCAAAGGGTACTACTGAGGTGAAAATGTTTCCCAATTATTCACATGTTCAATTCAAGTATCGACACAATAGGAAAGGACTTGTTGTTTACATCTCTTTTTCTGCTGTATTTAGCCTTCTGGTGCTGCTTTTGGCACAGGATTTTCAGTTAGACAGAGATGCATAAAGAAATATTCCAACTCCTTTCACACTGGTAGTTACTATAACAGATTGGAAAAAAAATCTAAGAAAAGATGGAGAATTCCTCTAAAAAAATATAGCAGGACAGCTGAAATAGTATTTGCAAAATGATGCAGAAGTGGGTGGAGAATTGTTTTGTCTCTTCTCCCTACTTTGTCTAGTTCCACACGCATTGTTGTACTTGGAACATTTATCACAGCAAAGCATCATCATATACAGTCCATGTCAGCTCCATCTCTCTTGAAGTTCTTCTTCAACACTTTAATTTTGAATTCCTTCAAGTCTATACTACTAGAACTCATCCCTTAATGATAATGACAACAAACAATAAAACAAACTCAGATTAAGCAGAGCTCATCTGGAAAATTATATAATAAGTTTGCTACAATCACAAAAATGTTGACTGTGAAAATAAAATTTGCTCAGTGCTGACATTTAATGTGTTTCTACAGACACCATTATTTTAGTGTAATGGTAAATAATGGAAAGACTTTTTTGGTTTGGAAAAAAATTACAGTTGCTTATACATCTCCAAATCTTTCTGATGAGCTTGGTAATTAGTGGTTTCCAGGAATAAAATCTTGGGCTGGCTTTTAATAGCCCACTGAGAATAGTTATATGCATCTCTGTTTGTATTGTGGTCATAAAATAACAGCAAGAAAAAAGAGCATGCATCATTTAAATAGTCATTAGAGATAGCTATTCTCAATATGCAAATATTCTCAATATGCAATAGGGCAGCAGCTTTCATAAGGTTGACATTGGCATAAGCAATCTGAGACCAACTTCTCACTGAAATGTTAACAGCTTCTCAAGGGAAAAAAAGAGCATGTGGTTTTGTAGATCTTGCTCAATGTTCCCAGAGACTGAGCACATGGCTGATGAATTTAAATAGACAGGAGCATAAACCACAATATTTTTGCTTCCTCCACTCTCATGAAACATGCAATTATACTGTTATATCTAAAGGTACTTGTGGCTGTATTTATGGGAAGACTAATCAATGTTATCTAGGTGTGTTTTGAATGACAGTGAAGATTCTGCATATTTACTTCTCCCAGTAAACCAGAATTTCATTAATTCCTCTAGCTGTCAACTGCTTTATCCCTGTAAGTAGTAACTTATATGCAATAGCTAGCTGGGACAATGGCTCAAATGCCTGAAAGTACTAGCAAAGGGGAAAAACAAGAAATCAAACAATGAAGAGAATGTTCTGGTTTAAGCACTCTAAATGGCTAACTTTTTCATATCTCAAGTACGTTTCATCCAGGAAACTTCTGCTGGTACTGAAATATGATTTCGTCGCTAAACAGTCTTCAATCAGCTAAAGTTATGTTGGTCAATTCAAAATGCCTATACATTGTCTGAGCTTTGAAAATGTATGCTCAAGTAAATATTTTCTAAAAGTCTGATGAAAACTCTTTGAACAGACTATGACATGTTGGAAAAAATTAGTAGCGCAGATACTTTTACTTCAGGTTTTTACTGGCTTTCCTTGGATTACTTAGAAATTATCTAGTTTTAAAATGGTTTATATGCTTATTTTTGAATAGGTAGACTTCATGAGGTTCTGAACTTCCTTTTGACTTCCTAAAAGCTTGCTTAAAACCCTTCTAGTATTTCAAACTTCATAGCATTAATGTCTGTAGCAGTAGCAAAGATAAAATCTGTACAATGTAATTGAAGGATTTGGTCTAAGTTACATGTATCTGGAGTCCAATCTTCAATATACTCTTGTCAGAGACTGGAATATTATAATTTATGACTTAAACATTTTCTTGAAGGACTTTAGAAACTGTATTACAAAAGCTGCAAAGAAGACTACCACATGCTAAGTGGGGCCCTGAGTGAGGCCTTACACTGCTCTATGATAAGATAAAGTAACAACTCAGGGCTGGGGACATTCACAAAGCACAGGCTTAACGCCTCCAAGGTGGAGACCACAGCCCCAGGGCTATCAGCTGCCAGGCTCGAATAGACCCTCACACCAAAGGGTGGAGGGAGGAGAAGCTTTGGGTATCTTGGAAAAGCTTCTGGTCAGAGGCGCAGTGACTGCCCATCCTCCACTGTGCAGAGGAGCCCAGCTCAGGGGTCCTCACCGGGGTGGGGGGGGGAAGCTTATCCACAGCAGAAGGGGGTGACATGGCCCATCAAAGGGGCCCCCCTCAAAGGAGTCCCCAGACCCTGCACCAGAGATGATGCAACAGACCCTCAGTGTTGCAAGGAACAGTGTCAAGCTAGCCCCTGCAAGGGGAGACACATGGGCGTTCCCACCTGGCCCAAAGCATATATTAATCCACAAGATTCTGTACTCTGGCGTGTGGCAGCGTGGTGTGTGGTGACGTGTGGTGGTGTGTGGCGGCATGTGGTGGCCACAGCCATGACGGGGGACCCTCACCACCAGCAGACCAGATGGAGGGGAGCATCAAGACATTGTTGGGACCCTCAGATGGGTGATATGCTTCCACCTAACCCTGTCACCTCTCCCTGTCCCCCCACCCCCCACGCACACTTCTTTTTTCCATTTCTTTCTTTATTTTCTCTTCCCTTATCTTTGCCTCTTTTACTATTAAATAAAATACATCCATTTTTTGGCATCAACATCTAACCTTGTTTGGTTTTAATCTCGTTTCTAGGAATATTTTGAACCTTCTAAGTTCCTTCTGGTTTATGCACAGAGACTTAGCTTTCTTTGCTTTTCTGGGTTTAAACCGGATCGTAACAACTTTTTTGACAGATATTTCAGAGTTTGAAGGCAACTTTAAATTCTACAATGAAGGCAGAGCTTGATTAACTCTGATGGGTTGAAAGCTGCTGAAAAAGAGAGAACAGCCATTGTGCTAAAAGTAATCTCGATCAACTCAACAGCCCTTTGAATCCAAGTGTTCTACAACTAAAGAAAAGAAAATATCGATTTACATTAGAATGCTGTTTTGCCAAGAAACATGGACAAAATATATGCAGAGTTCTTCTTTCTACTATTGTGAAGGGAAGACAGTGAGTTTAAAAAAAAAGTCATTGTAGAGCAAAAAAGTGCCAGGCCTAGGGGAAGATAAAAAAGGCAAGGTGAGAGCAAACAAGGGGTCAGAAAAAAATCAGATACACAAGAAAAACCTACTGGTCTCTGCCAATCCCTCATTTTGTTATTTCTGGAACGGCTTTTTTGGCTTCACTTTACAGTTTCTCTTCCAAACTTGGAAGGTTTAAGGAAAAAGAAAAACTTGAAATGCCTTCAATGGTGTGAGTGAAGGAGCTGTCAAGGAAGTTCCTCTCAAGTCAGACACAAGTGCTGAAATGCTGTTCTTGGCTTTGATTTTTGGACCAGTGCATTCCTGAAAGTCTTTCTGTCAATGCTCTTTTATGGAAGATGAGTTTGACAACAAAAGTATCTAGGAATATCATACCTCTGTAGTAGGAATGTTCTATTGGTTTGGCACATGTACTATCAAAGGCACTTTGTACTATCAAAGACTGATGGAGAATATTTATTTATTTATTTCCACTGGATTTATTTAATGTTTTTACTAGATAATGTAGTAAGAGCATAGTAACACATACAGTAAATGAGATGATTGTAGACGAAACATTAGTTTTCCTTCAATGAAACAAAAATACTTTCCTTTGAAGTTAAACCCCACTTTTGAAGGTCTTTTAAACACTCAAGTATTTAAAATAGAAAAGGTTTGACACTGGGATTTCAACTTGGTTTGTGGGACTGGTAAAGGAACAAAACACCATATAAAATATATAGCTGCCTAACAGTATTTGAAAGCTGTTGTCACGGGTTAGCAAAGCATAGTCTCGGAAGTGATGTTCTTGCAAAGGGGTGCTTACAGCTTCCTCTGTGACCTAACAGAACCTATCAGCTGGCTAGTTTGAATATGGACAAGTTTTTTAGCCACTTAAATTCTGACTGCCTCTGTGATCCACACTTAAGAATAGACAAATCCTGAGCAGAGCCCTCTCTTGTCTCCAGTGCTGGGACAGGTGGCTACGGGCCCTGTGCTGGGGTTGGTGGGCCCGGCCCAGGCCCTGCTCAGGCCAGGCTGGGCCACAGCCATCCGGGAGCCGCTGGGCCCTGTTCCACCCGCGCCGCGCACTCCCCCCTCCCCCCCCCCCGCCCCCGGCTCCCCCTCTCCAGTTCGGCCAAGATTGAGCTGAAGCTGCCCTGCTGTCTGGCAAAAGATCATGTGACCAACAGCGATAAGCCACATTCCAGCTGCAAGGCCTGGGTGAGATTAACCCTTTTAGTGCTGTGAAGAGCTGAAAACCTGAGGGAGAAGAAACAGGAGATGCTTAAAGCTGAAGTTCTGTTGTAAAGCTATGATATATCAGAGTATCCCGTTGTAATTTCATGAAGGCATGGGGGGTGGAGCATTCAACTTGTACTTGTGAGCAAAAGCACCTGCGCTGAGATAGGCAGATGCTGACGCAGCTGTAATTTCATGAGAAGTTTGAACAGGGAGAGATGGAAGCAATGAGGACTTTTGCTCCAAATGGAAAAGGAGAAAACCTCAGTTCCTAGAGATGCTCCCAGAGATAGTCCTAGAGATGAAGATGAGGAGGACCCTTTGCTCCCAGGGAAGGAGAAGGGCCTCTGTTCTTAGAGATGAAATGCTCCCAGAGATGGGTGAAGAGAACTTTTGTTTCTGAACAGCTCAACCTTAAAATTGTACCCCAAAAAACTTCAAGAGTGGACCCTCGAAAGCAGTTGTGGGAAAAGCTGCAAGTCGGGGGTAGGAACTCACATGTGAGCAGAGAACCAACCCGGGCAGCTGTCTCGTTGTGATAATGTTTTCATAGCATGGACAAGGGAGACTCCTCTTCCTAAATGAACTGAACAGGGCTATTACGGAAGTGGTAAACAGACTGAACATCTCAAGGGCTGTCGTTTTACATTGTCAGTGGGAGAAGGGAGGAAGGTGGGGGGAGGAGAAGAGTTCTGAAGGTGTGGTATGATTTTATTTTTTTTCTTTTTCCCTCTTTTAGGTCTGTTAATAAATTTCTTTATATTCTTTCAAGTTTTGTGCCTGCTTTGCGTTTCTCCTAATTCTTATCTCACAGAAGGTAAAGAGTAATGAGTATTTTGGACCAAACCACTACACTAAATTGGTGTTTCTGCCCGGTTACAAACCGAACCCACTACAGCTGTTTTGTAGTAGAAAAAACATTGTGTTTTCCTAGGAGCATTTGTTTAGGAAATCGATAAAGCCACCAAGTTTATTTCACAACTCGGTTGTAAGCATCAAGAACAAAACTGCAGTGAATCACCTCAAAAAGCAGCTCAAGGGACTGTGTTTGCATGTACAGGTTTGCTTTTTTACAGGTAAAGCGTGATTCTGCATATGAAGGATAAACTACCTCAGTTTATGTAAGATTTCTGACACTGTTTTTCATAGAGCAGTTCCTTTAGTTTCATTGGATACTTTTTTTTTTCCCCAAAAGAAGTCTTTTAGCGAAAACTTTAATTTCAAACTACTCTCAGTCTAGTTGTGTGGTGAGTATAGCGTAATCTGTAACCCAGGTGACACAGTGCCTCCAAGCTGGCCACGACAGGATGCTTCTGCCATTTGTCCACTCTTGAGCTTTCCCCATTTTCAACACAGACAGCAGTTGGGATCCCCTAGTCACTAAGAGTTACAAGTGACAAATAAGTAACAAATAAACTGAAAAAGTCCCAAATTATACTATTGTTTTATGTAATACAGAGTTTAGCTACTTCAGAGAAGAAAATGACAGGAGAAATGTAGATAGAAAATGCATTTATTTATAGACCAAGAAGAAAATAAAAGTTTTTAAAAGATCTACAAGTTTGTATTGAGAGATTGAAAGATTAGCTAGACGGCCTGCAATTTTTGAATGGCTTTTTTCTGTGTCAATTTGGGGGAGAAGTATGGACAATTTTCCTCTCTTAAGCTGCCATATAAATGGTTGCTACTTTTACCAGCATACTTCTAAACTGCATGTGGGTGTTCTTATGAGGATTTAAACACAGGAACGGAAATTTTGAACAATTCTTCTCTCTTCCCCTGCAGTTACTTAAATATTATGAAGCCAGAGAGTTGGATTAGAAAATATCTAATTACTCTACTTTAACTTTTGATTTTAATCTGTACAGATTTTCAACCATTTTTTTTAATTGGGGATGAGATGATAATTTTGAATATTGTCATAATGTTCATAAAACATTATGTTCATAAAACATTATTAATACAATGTTCAAATTGTGTGTCCTTAATACTGTAGAGTAGATATGTGAATAACTTTATAAGTTGTATTTACATAAATTGCTGTTATGATTCTGTGTTGAGGTCACGGAGCCAGCAGCTATGATGGCTGAGGGGCCAGGGAGCCCCAAAACAGCAAAGGCCTCTTGGTGGACCAATTCCCTTGTTTAAAAACACCCCTCAAGTTACAGTGAGAAAGGAAAAGCCTCTCCCATCAGGCTTTGTGGTGCTATGCAGATTTGGTCTGTCTGACCGGCTTGTTACCCTACATGCCCCCAGAGCTTCCCCACTGTCTCCCTTCCCCTAGTCCCACCTTTGTACTGCCCCCGTGCCCTCAGATCATTGGTCTCTGATGCTTCCTCCCCTCCCGTACAAAACCCTGGACACTGTGTGGTCCGACTCTCTTTCATTTGTGGTCTCCTTCGCGGCAGGGTGCAGTAAACGTTCGTCCGTGGAATGCCATACGGGAGACCCCTCCTGACTCCTTGTCTCTGGTAACACGTGAGCTATTCAGCTTGAGTGTGCGTGTGAGTCTGTGCCTACAGCCACGCGAGTGAAGGAGTAAGCTCGCTAGAGTGCTATACTGCACCCCCAGAGAGATCCCTGGCCAGGGACGTTTCAGGGAAACGCAACTAACCCTTCATGGAACCCACACGCCCCGCGTTAGTTCTGGCCCCGTCCCTGCTGCCTCCTGGGCAGCTTGTTCCCCTTCCATTCTCCCAGCACTTCCTGCTGATGTTTGAGTGTAAACTCATATTTTTTAAAAATTATTTAGATGAATTAAGCTTATAATATGCTTATATAATCTTTATTGATTAAGTAAAATTTGCTATCTTCTGTGGTGTTACGACTTTTCTGGTCACAGAACTATGAGGTTCTGCAGTCTCGGTTATGGTACTTAACATGTATATGCTATCAATCCTTTTGACTTCGTAGTATTTAAATTGGATAAGATGTTACTAATTTTCTTGATATTTTGCATGTACTTTATGACTACACAATTGTTTTCTATAGGTTAGATAAAATTTATATTAACAAGTACATCATCTCCTTCATACGGTCTGACTTAACTTACTTTTCTTTTATATAAACTTCATGCAATGAGTATTCTAAAGCACAATATTATCTTGAATGGAGCTAACCATTAAAACTTATATTAAATACAATGTATGAAAATGACTCCTGAAGGGATTTTTTGATCATTCTGTGTTGGGATATGAGGGACCTGGTACAGGCTAAAGGGATTGTTATAAAAAAAAGAAACAACTCTTGAATTTCCTCAAAAAAAAAGGTAATTTATTGAATTAGAGGAAATTCAGAAATTATTACAGAAGGGAAAATATTTAAAATAAAAATGAAAACCCCGGGCATGGAGATAAAAGGCCTTTGGAGCCGTACTGGCTACAAGCCCTAGGGCAGCAATCCAACAGCACTGTGTTGGCTTTAGCTGTTCTAAAGCCAGGAATATTTATTAGGCTCTCTAAGGTCAGACTGTGGGATCCCTCCTGTGGCTAATCCAAGCAGAAAGGACACTCCCTCTGGAGGAGTTCGATTTTTTTATAGGCTTTGTTCCCTCCCAGATCTGCCCACAGTCCAGCCCACAGTCCAACCCACGAGGTTTTATTTGATTGGGTACATTGGTTCATGAGGTAATACTCTGTATCCAGTGGCTCCAGGGTTCAGTCCTTGGGGTGATGTCACTGGTTACAGTGGCAGGAAAAGTCCCTCATTTATATTCATGGTTGCCACGGTGTGGGGTCGCAGTCCCTCAGAGGGGGTTTAAAAATAGTCTGTTTGGGAGGTGTTAATACCAGGACTTAACTGCTGCAGCTTCTGGAAGGGAGACACTTACAAAAAGATTATTAACTTTTAAATGAAACATTAGAATATTAACTAGTTTAATAACAAGTGGTTTATGTAAACATGATAATTGTATCTATCACTGATAACCTTTGATATAATTATTTTAACTATTACTTGAGGGATGTAAACAATCATTACTGTTAAAGCCATCACTGGGACAGGTAACCTATTTTTAACACGGAACATTAGAATTTAACACTAACCAACCACCTTTTAGTAACTAAAATAACTGTGCTTAATTATTTTAATTACTTTATCATGTAAATCCTAAACAACCAACCATGCAAAAGCCAATCAAGTCCACTTTATGCATGACAGGGATGCTGGTGGCAATAGCTGCATTTCAGTTAGGCAGAGGTATTGACAATATGAACGTAATTTCATGAGAGACAGGTAGTATTCTTTATTTCTATTCATTGAAGTCTGTCTGAGGAAGAAGCCTGACACTGCAGCTACTAAATACAATCAGTGACATTTAGGCCATGAAAGTTTGTAGTCTGTTTGAAGGCTATGTTTAGAAATAACATGAATATCAGTGCCTAATCTATGCATTGAACAAGGAAGGAATGTGGCACTTCAGGGGCATGAAAAAAAAGAAGTTACAGAAGTGTCTATTATTCACATTATTTAATGCAAGTTCATCATTTGTCATCCTTAAAAAAATAGAGGGGCTACTGAACTTGTCCTATGCCATGAGAATTGGATATGCAAGACCTTGTGTAAGAGTAATTTTTATGTTATAATCATTAAATATGAAATCATTAATTGTCTAGGCAGTTTCTGTCATGTTTATATGTGTTTTTATACCATCTCAACAAGTACTAGGATGTATTCATAAGGGAAACCACATTAACATTATTTTTGTGGGATGTCTTATTTTTGTTTGTTTACTGTAGGTCCTGGAGGTCATAACTTTCTTAGATTTTTGCATCCTATACACCATGTGGATGTGGAACATCCAGTTTAGCTTTGCTTCCAAAGACCATTACTCTAAACAGATGCATTGTTTAACGGTAGGAACGGAAAACAACAGGGATGTGCTCACTTTTGAGCTTTTTCAAGATTTCTTTACAGTTCTGCTTTCCATGAACTGCTGAAGTCTGTGTGACAGCCTACAGTATACAGAGACCACTGTGGAAGAACTTCCCAGGAACCAGGTATTCCTAAGATCATTTTTCCACCTCTATAATTTTGTCAGTTTTTACCTTTGCAAACTCAGTTCAACTATAGCAATCTGAATTAGAAACTGAGTTGACAGTAGGTTATAAAAGGACGTTTAATTAAAATCCTGCTTCTTCATCATCTCAGATTTGGATACACCGATGCAGTTTTCTGTTTTCTCAAAGGGACCTAAGGGCTTGCCTACTCTCTTTTCTAACTGAGAGAAATCTCAAATATTTCAGGTCTAGGCATCATTCCTGACATTCGTAAGACCTTACCTAGCACAAAGACCACTTGTGGAAACCAGTGATATTGCTGCAAAAACACCTGTGCTCTCCTTGCAGCATCTCTGACCTTAATTAAAATTAAACATTACTGAAAAATACAGGCCTACTTTTCTCTAGATTCTTAGAGTTGAAGGCTGGCCTTTGAGCCAAAACTGTCCTTTTCAATGCTTCCTGCTGTATCCTTTCTTAAACAACTTTCTACTTTGGCAAATAATATCCTAGTGAAAGTTTTTTTGCTTTCCTCTAATTCCATAGAAAACCACCTGCATTTCATATGCTACATTGGTCTGTACTGGAACTGAACCATAGATTCCTAAAGCAAATATTAAATAATTTTTGGCCCCTGTTACTTCCCAGTATTCTCCAGGACTTCTTGAAGAATTCTCTTGTAGAGAAAGAACTTGCCTTATAAGTCTTGTAGCCTCCTCTTTTACAAGCTTCAACTTTTCTCACTTATAATCTAGAATATTTATAAAACTTCATTTTACTGAGTTAGTTATGGAGATATGAGTAGGGGGACAAGTACTATTTATATAGTTGTTTTTTACAGTTTATAAACATGAGCTAATACGGCTTGCTTTGCATGGGCAGTCTTTCAAGTTTTTGTTGTACTTGATTTGCCATCTGTACTTGTTCACAATCCAGTGCGTTCTGCCTCTAATTAGGCCATGGATAACAGAGAGAGACTTGGAAAATGTGAGGGGAGAAAATGAATGGTGGGTGGATTATGATGCTCAGCTTAAAATTCCCAAGAATTATTTTTAAAGTAATTTGGGATTATCATGAACATGGACTAAAAATCTGTACTTGTTTGTTACCTCAGAAATGCACTTACCCCCATTCTATATTCCTGTCCTAAAATTAGACATCAAACAGGCTAAATTCCACACCTCTTTGAAACTTTGATAGTTGAAGTGGCACTCCATTGTGTAAACCAGTTTAAAATTTGGCCTTACGTTTGTGCCATATGTTTTCAGAAGTTATGGTGGCTTAAAATCATGAAAAACCAAAGCTCTACTTATTTTGATAGCATTTGTCTGTGTGAATCTGATGGCTTTTGCTTGTTTTTTTTAAAGATTGGTAATTCTTGAAGTATAAACATATTTTCCCTCTCTATGTGTGTGTATATACACGCACATATCTATAACATGCATAACTTTATATATGTATATGTATACACCAACTACAAACACCCAGAACGAAGATATTGGCAGCAAGCAATCATGTCATTTGAGCAACCAAATATTCAAAGTACCCCTTTCAAAACTGACTAATGACTGATGAATGGTTAAAAAGGCTCTATGTTGTCATGAAGTCTTCACTTCCTAGTTTCATTCTCCTTTGTTTCAGAAACAGAGCTTGTATACATTTGCTGTTAAGCCCCATGTGGATCTATGCAAACTCCGACCTATGAATCTTCCTGCTCTTGAGAACAGTATTTTATAGTTCAGATGGATCGTAGTTTCATTAATTTACTAAACCACTTCCTCATAAAGGAATTTTTTTCTTCCATGTGGAGGTGTGGTATCTTTTAGAAAAGTTTACTGTGACAGTGAAAACAGTATGACATTCATAGCAATGAATGAAAATAGAAATTAGATTAAGTAAAAATAAAATAAATGTTTAACCTATGGAGCTTTTTAAAAATTTTTTTGCATCCCTGCATATTCAGTGTTTGTCTCTTTGATTTAAAGAAAGAAAAAAGGTTTTTCCATGTCTGACTGATCTGAGCTGTTAATGGTTACCTAGAGGATGTGAGTAGAGGCAAAGTGTGTAGCACTAATTTAAACAGAACATAATTTTGAATATTACGATTTATTTTGAATATTACGATTTGCTTTCTGCAAACAGTATTTGCTCAGCCATCTTTTGCTCCACAAGTTTTCCTACTGAAAGACTAATTGCATTCTTATAACCAACTCATTTACTCATTTCTTGATTTGCATTCCATGGAGATACTAAATGACCTGTCTTTCTATTTTTAATGGAGCCAGTACACTTTGCTACCTGGAATAAATAAAATCAGAGCCTTGTAGTACTGACACTGATAAACTATGCTATTTTTAAAATCTGATTCTTCACTGTAAATTAAACTACCACTATTTCTGCAATCTTTTATTTACTAAAGTTTTATACTAGCAGTGTCTGAGCAGTTGAACTGTTAATGATCACTAAATGTATGGTAATGAATTTACTCAGAAGGCAAAGAGACATCCACTTTTCTGAGCTTTTACAGATCTTCCATTAGATTAAACGAAGTCTTTAGGAACTGGCTTTTCTTGATCCTTACATGTTGCTCCTACTAAGTATTTCCTGTGAAATATATATGTTAATTTGCATTCGTGTAAGTGTGAAATAGATTCTGAGGTTTCAATGCCATTTGTTTTCAAACCTTATTAAGAGCTGCAGTACTTAGTGAAGGCTATGAATATTTAAAATCTTGTACTTTCTACTTTGAGCTCAAGAAGGTTTGGAAATATTCAAAAGCAAAGTGTGTATTTTGATCATATTTTTCTAGCTGTTGGTGACATACAGAAATTTTTCTACCTTGTGAAGAAAATTATGTTGACCTTTTTATACAGCACATATAAATTTTCCTGGTTTTAACTTGAATATATGATTTAAAAATAGAAAGTTTTAAAAATATAAGCTGGTTGTTTCTTCACTTAGAATGAATGCTTTCCTTTTCCATTGTAGTATATTTCTTGGACTTTTCTTCCTCTTTTACCTGGTCAGTCCATAGACTGCTTTATACCAAACCTTGTCTCTTTGCTACTTGAAGTTTTACACTGGTTATAGCCTGTTGATCATCATTAGTTTTTCTGGCATTTACTTCCGAATGCTTTGGATACCTAATTCAGATAAATATGTGTGTAAAGTGCTTTAAAAGATCATACGATGATGTTCCAGGTAGAAATTAATTCTTGCACTTATTCCATGCAGGCCTTTAAAAGTTCCAAAAGATGGCAGAAGTTATCAGCTAAATGTCTGAACAGGAAACAAGAAAAGTTTGAAATATTGTAGAAGACACTAAGCAGGCCAATTATAGAGTAATAGTTCACTTTGGTAACTATTTAACTTACTTAGAGTTAAAAATGAAATATAATTAAATATTGAAATTAATTATGTGGGAGTCATTCTGTTGCTAAAGTCATTCCATCACCAAAATTGTCTTTATAGCTAGTCACCAATGTAGGAAAGCAAAGAGGATAGGAAAGGAAAACAGGAAACAATTCATGGTTTAAAAGACATATTTTGGACATTCTTCCAAACAAGATGTCTTAAGCAAAGTATTTATATGATCCCTTCAAAGATAAGCAGTCATGCATAATCCTCTTATTACAAGTAGTTTAGTGCCCACCCTTTCAGCTGCTTTCATGTTGTATAACGCTGTGTCTATGTAGATTCCTAAAAATCATGTTGTGTTAGATTAATGTGATGCATTAATGTTAAACGTTACATTAAGTTTGCACTAATGCATTAAGGTTAAAAGGCTGGAGCCAGTTTGTTCCCAGTAACTGAAGACTTCAGCACATCAGGTTGATGTTTGTCTGCAAAACTCTAAACATTTTGGAAAGAATGTTTTAGAGAAATTAAATACCACACTAAGGAGAGTTAAGTCAGCAATAGTCTGTGCTTAAGGACATAAATTTAGATCACTGAGGATCAAAAAACCCCACATAATTTTAAAAAGAAATTCACTTGGATGTGTGAAAGCACTCTTTGAATTGCTCCTGGACAACCTTTAATCACACAACAATTCACTGGTACATGTCAACAATAGAATTAATTCAGAACAAACTAAGAGGAAAAACAGAGCTGACACAGTTAAAGTAACTGCAGCCTTAAGAGAATCATTTAATAGAAATATGTAAGCTGTTAAAATTAAAATTCCACACTTAAACACAATTTTTAGACTTGAAATTTGCAATTTGAATCCCAAATTTTAAATTTTTATCTCTCAATATTGAGCTATGTAAAAGAATATCTAATAGCTAGGAAAATAGGGAATAAAATATGTTTTCTATCTCTTTTTATACAGTGAAATGGTGTTTGACTTGGAATTAAAATGGAAGTCTCTGGAATGCATGACCTCACTAAGATGCTGGGGGATAGAATGTATTGAACTGTTAGACAGTTAAAGA
Source organism: Corvus moneduloides (assembly GCF_009650955.1). Taxonomy (NCBI): domain Eukaryota; kingdom Metazoa; phylum Chordata; class Aves; order Passeriformes; family Corvidae; genus Corvus; species Corvus moneduloides. Next base: position 15,138,171 of record NC_045477.1, on the reverse strand, counting down.
ACCCAGCAGGCAACCAAAACAGTCATGGCCTCAAATAAACTTCAGGCAGGGATAACTTGACACAAAGGAAACCAAACTAGATTTTTGCCCACAAGAAACTGTTAAAGTGTTCATGCCATAAAGAAATAGAATTGGGGGAAGGATTCAGATTTCTATATGGCAGAGGGGGAGAAGTGTTTCATATAAAGGAAATAAGGGGGAGATGAAAAAAATTTAGAGTATTAGAGAAAAAAATTCGCACAAAAAACAAGGTAGATGGGGACTCACAGTCACATTATTGTATGAAATGGCAGTACTTGATTGAATGACACACTAATTCAAAGACATGCTTTAGGTTTTCTGTCTGTTTGAAGTAACTTAAAATTATCTGTTAAATATTGTTGAAAGAGGTAATGTACTGTGGCATGTAGCTTTAATTCCGGTGGAAATTCTAGGTCTTGTGAATGTAATAAAATTTCAGATAGCAAACACATCTATATCTATATGTGGCATATATATTTGGCAGGAATATACAACAGAATAAGGAACTCTAGTTTGCAAACCAGATGAAGAATATTGGCAAAGCTGCTTCATTTCTGGGTTGAAATGCAACCAATGGCTCAGATAGAAAGGGGCTCTAGAAAATTTTTTTCCTCTCTACTGAGGTATTCTTCCTTCAAAAATACAAAGTTATGCATGAGCATATATGTTCCAAGAGCATCTCCTATTGACCATGGATAGAAGTCAAAATGCAAATTTCAATCAATTCGTAATGGGCATGAACAGGACAATGGCCTTCCTCTCTGGATAACTAGCAGGAGCGCTGGGCAGCAAGTCCCTGTTTAGCACAGCTCTGGCTGTCAACTCACCTTTTTTGCTGGAATGAGGACTTTGGTGAGGTGTAGTCAGCAATCACCCACCCTTGCTGATTGAAAAGATCTCTTTGAGCCACCACGGACAACAGAATCATGGGTGTATGTTCTGCTGAGCCCTCAGTTCCTGCAATGGGGTAAGGAAAGATTACAGCATATTTTTCCAAAAGCTTAGGGTTTTGGAAATGCTGAAGTTTGTATACCTCGATCCTCAAAATCTTTACACCCTAATGACATCAAAACAGAAGTCAAAACTGCTGAATAGGAAATTAATCCTGTCAGTTTTGTCATTGAACATGACAAATTGAACTGGTTTACTACTGATAGCCTCAGTTCTTACCCCCTTGATAAGACCTGGCTGAAGGAATGAAAGATTAGACTAGATTTGTCAAAGGAAGCAGACACATGCTTCCCTCTTTAAAAGAAATCAAAATGCTTTACAAATTCTGAGTATTTTATTCAGAATGTAACTCTGAGGGAAGCAAAAATGTTCTGATAACGTTGAACAATTTTTTAATGCTTTTTAAATGAAACTGACATTTTTAAATGGGTTCATTTCATGTTACTGCAAAACATTTAAAACTACACTGAAAAGTCTGAAAAGATATATTAGAGATGTACCCAACTTTTAAATGGATGGGGGAAGAAATTGAGGTAGTTCTTATTCTGTGTGTAATTTACTAAAGATTTTTTTGAAACTAAGTATGATATATGAGAAGGAAAAAACAGCAGCTTTTATAATCTGAAATTTATGTTCCTTAAAAATTTGATAAGAAAGTTAAGCTGATTTCTCGTAGTCTCTATTTTTTTGTGAATGTTAGTTAAAAAACCTAAAAATCATTATATATGCATATGACAAAATAACTTTCCCTTTATTAGTAAAAATTAAATTAATTTGTTAGCTTGTAGTGGGTTGAACCTGAGTTGATGGACAGTCTTTTAGACTAGTGACACTTCTCACAATTTACATTTTAAACTGCATGGAAAGGCAGGAATTGCCTTTGGTCCGAGCTTGCCTGCCGGAAGGTGGGGGGGCTCTGAGCCTCTGGGACCCACCGGGCTGGGCTGGGGCCCCTACCCCCTTCCCCTTTCCCAACACCACAGCCACGGACCCTGGGTCTCTGGGGGGGGAACTGTCCCAGAGCCGCAGGCAGCTAAAACCAGCCATGGACTGCCACACAGCTAAACCCATCCAGCGCGGCTTCCTGGGACCGGCTGGTCCTTATCCTCTCCTCTCCTCACGGAGCCGGCAGAGCCTATGGGAGCTGGTATAGCCTCCTGTCTGCAGCCAGCACCCTTCGCGCTGAATTGAAGAAGACACCATGCAGCCAGCAGCACAAAGGGAGCGAGGCTTTCTCCACCATAAAGCCTGAACAAGAACACTCTTCAACATGGCAGCTTCAGAGTCAGAGAGAAAGTGAGTCACGTGAGACGAAGCTGAACATGGCGACGAGACAGAAAAGGGCGGTGCCGCGTTTCTCGCACGTAGCTTGAAAAAGCTTCTTGCATGCCGTGGTAAGAAACTGTAATATCACAAACTGTTTGTCTCCTTAATCCATTTGAAGTATATGGGGGGATGGAGAACTCACGTGTGGCCCGTGAAAATTGTGAAGAGTGCCTATGCCAGGCTACATAGAAGTATTGAGAGGCTTTTTAGAGACTTGTGGCGAAGAAAGCCTTTGCGTTCAGGCCAAAATAACTCATCCTTAAAAAGACTAATAACCCCATGTGATAGCCTATGTTTGGCAGTGTGAAGGTGAAACATAGATTTAGAAGAAACATAAAGATTTTAGTTCTAGGCTAGCTGTGTTGAAATTAGTTAGAATAAGAAGGAATTCGGGCCCAGCTAGAGTTAATTAAAATAGTTAGGAGAGCTGGACCTGAAATGGGTTTTAAGATGTTAGTAACTGATTGCCAAATAACTGATGATCTGTCATTTGTATATTTGCTTAGCTGTGCTTGGAATGAGGAATAGAAGCATTGATAAGTTGGTGTAGGGAACAAGGACAATTAACAATTTCCTCCCTTTGTGGGAACCCATTCAAAAGTCAGACAAGAAGAAACTTAGAGGTCACTGAAGTAATTAGGATTGTTAAAGCTCAGAAAGGCAAAAAGGTCAAAATGAGGAAGATGAGCATACTTCATCTTTTTAAGACCACTGACCCAATTCAAGACCACCGATTCAATTCAGAACACACACTACGCATGCTTAATGACATTTAAGCTCATTTCCATACGAAGCGGAGAATGGGAGGTGTTAATGTTATGAATATGCATTTGTATTTTGGATAGTCATAATTTTTTTTAAATAAAAAGCTTTGTGTTTGCTTGGATCGGGGCCCTGCATCTTAGGGAGCTATCCCACGCAGTGCCTGGTGCCAAATAAAACATACACTTTCTAACTCTAAACTGTTAGAGAGTTTTTGTCTGTCTCAGTTGGATATTGATATTAGATCAATATTCATATTTTGGTGAATCAAAGGAACTGTGAGATTTTCATGGAAGAGACTAGTTTTACACCACAGCAGATTGTTTCTTTCTGGGTGGGTCTGCTGTTGGTGGCAGTTTGGGAGCCATGTGCAGCTGAAGAAAACCCTTTTTTCCTTAAGCACATGAAAGAGACTTATCAAGAACTGCAACACTGACTAAAATCCCATGTTCTGTTACCCTTTGTGTGAGTTGGGTAAAAGGAGGAAAGTGCTGGAAAGGGGGAAAGGGTTTGTTTTAATTTCTTGTTATTTCTCTTTACTTTTAATTCTATTAGTAATAAAACTCTTTCTTTGTACTGCAACTGTTTGTGCCTGCTTTGCTTTCTCCTAATTCTTATCTCACAGAAGGAAAATAAGTAATAGATATTTTGAACCAAACCACTACACTTAATTGGTGTTTCTGCCCAGTTTACAAACTACATAGCTGTAATTTTTATGCTGTTGCTTCTATTGTTGTATAACTTCTTCTATGGTGTTTCTAATTTGTGTTTCATTTATTTCACTTAAACTGAAACATTCTGAGGACAGATCCCTAAACAGTACTGTTTGGGTGAGTTTTGAGTGCAGAGGCTTTACTTACTTGCAAATTAGCACATTGTCTCCTGTGTTTCCTTTCCATGTATAAAAGCTGGTATTAGCATACTAATTTTTAAAGTATTTTTCATAGTACTTCATATTGACTGTTTTACACATAGCCTGATGAGCTTTAGGACATGAAGGTCTACAAATTAGGCCCATGTTTTCTGTTGGGGAGGAGGGGAGATGAAGGAATAAGAAATGGCCTGGTTTCATCTCTGTGAAACTTCAAGCTGATCGCAAAACTGAGATTAATATTTCCCTAGCGCAGGGCTGTTCAGAAAACCTCTTTAAATCATGTAGCTGCTTAGTAACTTAATTTTAAACATCTACTTAAAATCTTTCAAAAAGAATCCAAGGCTAGTCACTATTTCCTATTAATTCTGTTGATCCTTTACACATTAAATTAATATACTATTACTGTAAAACTTTCCCTTTTGAGGGAGGAAAAAGTAGTTGCATGTTTTCCAATGCAGATCTTTTTTTTAAAAAGGAAAAATTTATTAAACAAAAATTAAATTACTTTATGGGGAGCCTATACAATACTGAAAATTACATAAGTTGTGGCAGTGATATGTAAATATTATTCCTAGAGTTACACGTAGGACAATGAATTTTCTTTCCTACTAGTGTCTGATACAGGTATAAAAATCAAACGTTGTTTTCTGGCAATTTTTCATAGTCAAGGAAGTAATTCTGACCTATCTTTTCTGAGTACCTCCATTGTCTGATATGTGTATGGTAAAACTTTTAATAACTATTTAAGATTTATTTTTCAGAAAGAGAGCAGAACAATCCAAAAAAATTTATAATGCATATACAAAAATGTCATGAAAAATTATTTCAAGAGAAGATAAGAAAAAAAATAAGATGGAGAAAAATGATTGTGTGTAGATAATAATATAGTAATTCTTACATTTTTGCAAATTTTTGAAATTAATACCTGCAGTTACATATAAAACCATTGTAATGCAAATGGCAAAGGAGTATAACAAAAAACCAAGAACGTCTCACATATAAACAGCTTGTCTAGTGAACAATTTCAAGATAGGTAAGCCAATTTAATTCTACCCTTTGACTTTCAGCAATAATCATTGAGAAGTTACATATAATACAGCTTTCAGATTTTTATTATCCAGTGTTTCTTCTGACTTCTTGTTTCAGAAATACAGAATTCTTGGTGAAAATTGCACAAAGCAATTAGAAATGGATTCTTGTGTTGCAAAACATGAGCAAAAAAAGCATGACAGTTTGGTGGCTATTCACTGTATGTCTATGTCACTGCTTTGATATTCTAGCTTAGTCTTGTTACATAGTGTAACTTATATAGGAATTGATTTCATGAGAATAAAAATCTAAACACCACCAAAATCATCAGCACCTATGGACGGGGGAGTTTATGCCCACTGCAAAAAATGATAACATGCATTTGAAGATGGCTGGGGTTACATTCCAAGGCAAAAATATTAGAAGATCTGCCACCTTGGACATATTCAAAAGCTGCCGAGACATGGTCCTGGGTAACCGGCTGTAGGTGGAAGGAAACCTTATTGGGGTCTCTTGCATTTTTGTCTGTTACATACATTTGAAAAACAGGACAGAAATTATGGAAAATTTTGGGGGTTTTGTCTTCTATATTTGTCATCCAGTTGTGTTGTTCATTCTTTGAAAGCCTTTGTCTTCAGCCTCTCTCCACCTCCCTTGATCTTGGAGTGGAAATGATTAGCTGGGTGAAGGAAAATCAACATGGAGCGCTTTTTTGTACTGCAGTTTTAAGGAAACCAATTTCAGTATGCTCATGGAAGGAGGCTAAAGTTTCTCCAGAGGATTACATTTGCTAATTTTGTTTTTATTGCTCTGTATTCCTTTCTTACTTTGTCTGTTTCTCTTGAAGGTCTGATCCATAGAACTCTTACATATCCTGTCAGAATCAGTTTATTGCATTTCAGATGTACATTCAGCTCAAAACTACAATGCACATGCCTTTACAGTAAAGACAGAAATAAACATTTAAAGCTGCTATTGCAATCAGTTACGTAAAGACAGCTGTGTGGTGAAAAATTAAAATAATTTTTCAGTCTTACCAAACATATGAAGACATGATTGTTTCCTGGTATACTCAGTGCCCATATATTTAATTCCTTTAAAAACTGAAAATAGAACATTTAAACACCTGAATATACTTAAAACAAAAATCTTTGGGCCTTTTAGAATTTTAATGATGCACTGAGGACCTGAATAAATAACTAAGTAAATAACTTCAACAGAAAAATATGTCAAGCCTTTGGGGTTTGATTTACGTAAGAATTTACCATTTGGTTCCTGCAGTGAAGCTGCAGTATGAGCATAATTTCCCATGAGTGGTGGTGTTTTCCTTTGAGAACTTGCTTTGAATGAGGGGATAACTCTAGTTCTTTTTCCACATCAGGCAAGTGCACTTCTGTGACAGATGCTTCTCATGCTTTTTCCTCAGCTTTAGGACTTCTTTTAGGACTTCTCACCAAAGCCAAAAGAGAAGTCAAGCAGCTCGGGGTCTTAAGGTTACTCTTCTATCGTCTGGGATGACTGTTCCTTGCAGCTGTGCTTGAGTCAAAGGCACAACCAAACCAGATTATCCCTGTGAGCCAAAATGATCCCTGAAAATAAAACTGAATTACAGGTCAGGTTCCTTCTGAATGTCTGAGTGTCCATACCTGCAGACCTCTGCCTGTGGCGAGAAGCAAAGAGAGAAAAAAGCAGACATCATTAGTGTGGGTGATGAGGTAATTCAAGGTTGATTTCAGCTTAAACATTAAGTGTGATTGTGATGATGATATGATGCCCATCACTATATTGGGGATTTCATTCTGCATGTGATAGACTGTGAAAATTAATATTTTATTAGTGCAAAAATGTGTGTTTGATGGGAGGTTTTCTCCTGCTAATGAAAGAAAAGAGGGGCATATGTTACCACATCTAAAAGCAGACTATAAAAATTTCTTGGCATCTTACATTTGAGTAACAATGTCATAAATTGTTCACTTCCATAGTAAATGAATGCAATTACTCAATATTTCCTAATTTTCTGCAGAAAAAAAAAATCAAGTACTTGTTTCTCTAATACTAAGTACTACATCAGTCATTTAAAGGTTTGCTATTTGAAGTATGATATATTCCAGGTTTTTTCCTGTTATTCATACTCATATCTTTAACATCTAGACTTACAGAAAAGGTTTTGTGCATTATAAACTAAATAAAAATGGGTCATTTTTCCTCACTTTTTATATGAATCTTCTGTAATTTTTGAAACAAGTGAACATGGCTTCTCAACCATAATTATTTTTCTCTTTAATGCTCAAACAGTAGCTCAAATAATTTGTATAGATTAGTTTTTCATCACTTTCAATTTACATTGAGAGTGGTTGATGTGTATGTTTTTTTTAGATGAGTACTTGCTTTTATCTTCAACAAAAGCCCATAAGACTCTACAGCAACTGAGTAGAACCACTCAATGTGGAATAAATTATGTAATAAAAGACTAGCTGAGACATGATCTTCCTGTCTTTAAACGGATGCTTTGCTTATTAAATGTGTATTAAGATGACCTGATCTATTCAAATATCTTCAACCATAGAGATTTCTGGGAAAACAAATCTTGTGAAGATGCTCGCTTTTGGTGTGGCATCACATCCTTTGAAAGTATTGGCAGTGTTGTGGGGATTACCTCTCAGAGCACATGCAGGGCAGTGATGGTTCTTTCTGCACACCTTGTCAGTTTTAGTCTTTGGGATACTAATAGTGTCAAATGGCATATTGACAGTTTCAATCTGGTATTTATTATGTGTACCTATCTCTACAAATCCAGGTGTGGACCCTGTGGGAAAGATTAACTCAATGGCATCAGTATAGGTACCTGTAAATACACTGGGTTAATCTCTTCTTAGCTTCTAGGCAGAGCCTGTGATTTCTACATAACTAACCTTTTCCATGGTTCGCCTTCTCACTCTTTACAATTCATTAGAGTAAATTTTATCCTTTACACCTTTTCCAGTGTGACTGAATTTTTTATTATTATGTAGACCATGAACTGATATCAAAAATATGCATGAGATAAACAGAAAAATAAATGATCTTTTTCTCTAAGAGCCTTTCTATCAAAACACAATGGCATATCAATTTTATCACGGTGAAACTGAAATTTCTGCTTTTAGAGAATTTTTAGGTAAATTATGCTTGAAGAGTATAATTGTACATTGCTCTGTAAATGTCAATAAATTACTGAAAGTACCATAAGTCCCATTATGTCTTTTTATTATTTTGGAATTTAAAACATTTCTGGGAACTTTGGAGGAGTGATTGTGTACTTGGAAAAAATACAGCAGCTGCTGAAAGTGTCAAGAAATGTGTCCACCTACTCTGTATTGTTTACTTTTAATTTGACAGAAATTACATTACATGATAAAGTATGATACAAAATTGTAAGCAATATATAATGTCTTATGTTAAAATGATGGTCTAGAGATACACTGATTAGAGAGACATCAATTATTTATTTTATACTGTTTTTTGAATCTTTGAAATATGACCTCAAAGCCTAGACATGGAATAGGTTAGTGGTAAGATTTGCAAAGCATTTTGTGCTTGTTAGGCTTCTTTAGATAAAATAAGTTTATTTTTAAAGTCTTTAACCAGAATTCTTGTAATTCCTTTACTGTCATGACTGATGTACTAATTTCTGGAAACCTAGAATAAAAACTTTCTCTTCTGACTCATAAACAAGAGTCAATCATTTTATCTTTGAGAAAGACTTAGTTTTGATTGATTAAACTTTTTTAAAAGCCAAGCAAACTCAAGCAGACTTAAATTACATCATGTTTAATGGGCTAGGCAAGCTCAGGATGCTTTGGATTGTTAACTGTATTTCATAGCATAAACTTGCTTTTGTCTGTTACTGCCTCTTACTTTTATTCCCATACAACAATAGCAGCAGAGAAGGAAAGGACTTTTTTTTTCTAGTAACACTTAAAATCTTGCAGTAATGTTAAATCATGTAAATATACAATTAGAAAATAACTCTTGTAAGACAGTCTTCCAAGAGATGAATTGAACAAAGATTCAAAATAGAATAAAGTCAAGTTGCATTTTGAGCTATGATATTGTCAAGGAAAGTCACATGCTAATTAGGTTTTTGTATTGTCAGGAGATACAAGGGACTGTCTGTTCTCAAGTTTTGTATGTTTTAATGTTATTTTGGGTAAAACAGAACTATCTTATCCAAGATACTGAAAATATTCAGCAATTTAATTTAAGACTGTACAAGGTTGCTATAGCCTTGTAAAAATTAAAATATATTAAAATATATTATATCTGGACTTTATTGTTGCTTTATGGGCAAAAAATACTAGCATTTTTGAAAGTATGTAACTAAAAAGCATTTCTTTGGAAGTTTCTTCCTTCTCTGCAGAAAGAAAATTTCAGCTTAACTGTCTTGCAGGTATAAAGCCTTTTTTCCCAGGTTAAAATCCAAATTTTCTTGTTTCTGTATCAGTAAAGGTAGAAATTTTAGTTCAGCAAGTAAATGTTATGCTTGGCTAAACATTCAGTTCATTATCTCAAGAGAATCCTGAGTGAGTTTCCAAACCAAAAAAACCAACCAAACTAAACAACCCCTGCCCCCGCCAAAAAACATAAGAAATTCCCCCTATATAAGCAAGGGAAACAAAAATTGTATGAGTTCAACACTTGTTAAAGAAATTGTATCTCTTCCTTGGCCTGAAAAAAGTGCCAACTAGTCTGTTTCCATATTGTGCCATTTTCGTGGAGATATTACAATAGATTAAAATCAATGTTATAGCTAGAAAGGCTCAGAAGCTGATGTATATCATAAAATTTTACATGCACTTCTGAAAAGAAAATTAATAATGTTGGACACATCTACTGTAATTTAAGACTGAAAGATAAATATAATAACTTCAGAATAGATTTTTTGTTGTCATACTTTGGAAGCTGAAAACTTTGGTTAAAAGCAAAGTATTGAAAGTAGTGGTAATAAACATTGTGAACTTTCACAGTTTGGGATTTTCTGTGCAATATTTAGTGCATACTAACTTTTCTATTTCAATTAAAATGTAGCTAATTATTCATGAAGATAAAATACTGCAGTTGTCTAAACTAAATAGAAGAGTATCTTTTACTTAAATTGCTGCTGTTTCAGGACATGTCTTTCTCCTTTAGATTGTGAAAACTCTTTTATCATTGGTTTATATATTTAGCAAGTGGTCCCTTACTGTAGCAGAAAAAGTTTAGTAGACCTTTTACACAGAGCATATTTCCTCATAGTAGAATTCTTCTGAGTGTGGGTCATTGTCATAAATTGTTTTCTCTGTTTACTTGCTGATATTTTCATTGATATGTCAACTTCTTCAGTGGCTGTTCTTTTCCTAGCTTGCTGCTTTGTGACAGAAGGGCAAACGGACAGCACTTTGGCTTTGGTATCTGCTAAACAAAACAGCTGAATCTCCAAATGACTGCTAAGGCTCTAAATATTACAATATAATTGTCTAGGGTAAGCCCACTCTCAAAATACCCATTTTTCAGCAGCAGCAATAAAATTAAATCTGTATTTCTCAGCTAATTGCCATGTCATGTGAAGCCTGGTAGAAAGCTCGTGCTACCAGAGCAAAAAGAGAGCAGAGGAGACTGAACTTGTTGCTCTGTTCTTTAGGTCGATGGTAGAGACATCATACCAGGGATCTCTAGAGAACTTAACCCGTTACTGTCAATTCTCTGTCTGTTCCTTCCCAATGTACAATTCTGTGATAAGTAACAAAAAAAGTTTTACAATATGAGGAACTTACTTTTATATCAATACAGTTAAAAAACTATTTGTCTAGGAAAAGATTTGTGAAGGCTTTTAGTTCGTTTCATAACACAGTGTTTTTAATTATTAATTAAAAATTATTGCATCAATTACATGAGCCTGACTATATTAGTTTTCACAGTTTGTTTCTTGAGTATGACTTACCTTTGAAATACCAGGAAAGTATTCTTGAATACCCAGAACAAGAATAAAATGTCACCAATTAAAATACAATTTCCAATCCCCTTAAATAGCCATGAGGCTAATTTTTGCATACATCACTGTGTTGGACTTCATCTTTGTTTGCCATGTAATCCAAGTATCCTAACAATGAGTTTTGTTCTATTTTCACAGGAATGTATTAGCCAATGGAGAGATAAAATATGTATCAAGTCTCCCTTTATAAAAACATTTTATTTAATTAGAACACTTCATTGATTGGGAACCTCTTTACAGATCATAGGGTAGCTATGTTTAAAATTCTTATTATTCAGATCTTCACACAGTGTGGCTCTTTCAGTTTGAACTTTCATTAGATCCTGTGTTTGTGTCAAAGTACCTGTACAATGACTGAATGGGGGTCAGGGAGAAGTTGTATAACCTTAACTCGCTAAAGTGAAGTGTTAAATTACTATTTTGTTTTATACTATCATCATTTTCCCATTTCTTATTGTCAGAAGCCAGAACTGACTCCTCACAGGAAGCATTCAGTCCCAGTAAAAATAGTGTTTAATGTTCAGTGTAGTAGTTAATAAATATGCACATTACTTTTAGTTTTGTATTATTCTTTGAAAACTCCACTACATTTTAAAAATTCCAAGCCAACTATCTTTACAGTGAATCAATAATTCTTTCTCTGCTGGGAAAAATAAATGCACTGTGAGTGGTCTTATCAGTGTAATTGTGATCAATATCTTTATTCATGTGGGTTTTGCTGGTGGAAATGAATTTAAATTTGTGAATATAAACCCTTCCTTCAGCATGCTTGTGAAATGCCGGTTGATTCTGGAGAGGGAAACACATGGGTATACATATCAGTATAATTGACCTATGTAGATATGCATCTCCAACACTAAGTAGTATGGTGTTATTTGTGCCAATATTTGATGCGTGAATATTCTCTCAATGCAGCATTGAGGAATGAGCAGTAGATTTAGCTAGATATGTTTACATTTTCGAAAGATGTATGTGGAATTTAGAGCATTATAATTAATTCCCAAATTGTTTTTCAAGCTCTGAATCTTCATTACCTGCTATAGTAAGGCCACTTTATAAATTATGAACACCAGAAACTGTAAAGGCTGGAGAAAATGCTAGGTGAGCTGTTAAGATCTGCCTTTGTAAGCCGATGGTTACAAGTCTACCTCTTTCATATTACCTTGGTTTCAACAGGTACTGGTTGTAACTCAGCTTATCGCTTCAGAAACGTCCAGTAAAATAATCCTTGCTAAAATATGCTCCAGCTAAAATTTTGTATTCACATAGGGAGTATAGAAAGCTGTTTTGCAATACACATATATGAAATCATGGAAGACTTTCAATGTCCTTGTAGTCCTAATAAGTTACAAATCTGTTTATTAATTGTAAATGGCTAATTTCTAGAAAAGTCCAAGTATTCCTCAGCTTTCACTTGAAATCTAATTGTTTGTGTTGAAGGTATGTGTGGAGGGAATCATTACTGATAGTTGTAAAATCTGCAAGTTTTTGATGACCACTTTTTGGTCCATTTTGTCCACCAACAAGAAACAAGCTACTGGGTATTTAATCATAAATTAAATTTTATAGCTTGACTACAGTGCTGTGTTATGGAACTGCTTTTTGATTTCTTATTAGAATTGTAGAATCATTCAGGTTGAAAAATATCCCTTAGATCAAGTTCAACCACTAACCCACCCCTGCCAAGGCCACCACTAAACCATGTCCCCAAGTGCCATATCTGCACATCTTTTAAATGCCTCCAGAAATGGTGACTCCATCACTGCCATAAGAAATCTGTTCCAGGGCTTGACAACCCTGCCAGCAAAGACATTTTTCCTAATATCAAATCTAAATCTCCCGTGGCACAACTTGACACCACTTCCTCTTTTTCTATCACTTGCTAGATGGAAGAAGAGACCGACTCTCAACTGGCTACATCCTCTCTTCAGGGAGTCATAGAGAGCATTAAGGTCCTCCCTGAGTGTCCTTATCTCCAAGCTGAACACTTCCAGCTTCCTCAGTGTAGGAGGGAGTCTTTCTTTTCCTACCTTCTTCTTCTATAAATACACTGTAATCCAGACCAAAAAATGCAGTCAACGCCTTGCTAAATGCCTTGTTCTAATTGGATCTTTTAAATTTTGACAAGTGAAAGTTTGCAGACTGCCTTATTATATCTGGGTGTTCTAAAGTATGCAAGTAAAAGTTGTTTGTTATTGAACCTCCTGGGAATTTTGTTGTTTCTGCCATGCACCACCCACAGTAAATCCTCTAAAAATCCGCTGAGTGGGCTGGGGCATTACACTCAGATGCTCCTCATCAGACTGGTACTCCAGACCCTTCCCCAGCTGCGCTGCCCTTCACTGGACACACTCCAGCACATCAATGTCTTGCTTGGAGTGAGGGACCAAACTCTTAGTAGAACTAAGATTTTCTTTTTCCTTTGAATCCTTTGCAGAACTAACAGTAATTGTGTGTCTTGTTTGCCTCCAGGGAATGCCTCTACTTTTACCAGAGAGAGTGCATATAGCAAGCAAAGACTGTGATGAGTTAGACTTTTTTCTTTTCATATATGCATGTTCACTTGTGTGATCATTATAAATTTCCGATAAGGAAAAAAGTTCTCTAAAGAAATATATAAAGGTATATTTTGTATGTGCATCTAGTTACTTGGTCTGATTTGCTTTGTAAAAACTTCCATTATTTTCAACCATCAAGGAGCTTGTTTTGGTAGGTGTTTTGATAGGATGATTCTCTGCAATTTCAGAATATGCTTACAGCTTTGAATTAATTTTACCTGAAGAGCCAAAATTTTTGGTTACCTTATTCTAAGTACTCTCAAAAATCTGCTTTTATTGCTCAAAGAAATAAACCAACCTGTACTGGAAATTCTGTCCATACATCTGAAATAGAAGTTCTTGTCGTCCCTTCTAATATTTTTTCCCTTTTTTGGCTTATTATAATTCATGTTATCTTTCACATCATAACAATACAATAATATATATTTTATAGCAAATTCTCATCCAAAATCTCATTTTTAATACATTAAATTCTTTCTCATGTTTTTTTCCAACATGAATGATGCTGGTTATTTCTTTCATTTTGGAAATTTTTCATTTTTTTGAATTCATGCTGAAACTGTATTGGCTTTATCTCTGCACAATATGTTTTTAAAAACCCCATGTGTTACAGTCTGCATGTGTTCAGGCTTATGATAAATAGCTTATCACCAGTCATACTGGCAACACCTCTGCCCATAGGGGTTTTTTTTCTAATCACTTACATAAATTCTGAAGAAGATAGTTAGCTTCAGAGCTCATTGTGTGCCTCATCAGTTATCAGAATCATTAATTAAATGTCTTTTGGGGCTTATGTGTGAAAGATTTTAGTGTCAAAGTTTCTGTTTAGAAAATAAATCCCAGCCTTTGGGCATGAAATCAAGACTTACTTGATGATGACAAAGTATCAGCAGAAATTAATTTAGTTTGCACAGTTGTCAAGACAAATTCAGGAAATAGTTAACAATATCTTCATATCCAGTGGTTATTTCAGGGGTTTGGGTGGCTGGGGAGTTTGGATGAGGGAAGAACTGGAGGGACTTTTTTGTTGTGCTTTGCTTTGGGTGACTTTGGGGTTTAGGGTTTGTGGATGTGTTTGGTTTTACTTGGACAATTATGAATCAATAGAGTTGCAGTGAGATGCTTCTACATCTCTTAAGCAAGTTCTCACTGTCTGACAGCATTTCTTACAGATGAACTTTGCATTATGGCACAGTGATCAACAAGTAGAGACTGTTGATGAGTAACAAACTTTACACTCTTTTTTATTCAAGTCTTAGCATAGATATGATAACATATAGTTTATTTGTTTATACTTTGTTTTGTTTTCTTTATTGAACTATGCATTCAAATGTTCACTAATCCACCAGATCTTCCATTAACAGTGAAATCCCCAAGTTAATGAACTAGTTCTCCTCTGACAAAATAGTTCTTTCTCACCCTGTCTTTGTAATCAAACCTAGGTATTGAGAAAATGGAGGAGAGGTAGTGTGGTGGGTTGACCTTGACGGATGCCAGTTGGCCACCAAGACACTCTATCTCTCTTCTCTTCATCAGGACATGGGGTGAAGAAAATAAGATGGAAAAAAACCCATTTGTGTGTCAAGAAAAGGGAAGTTTAATAAAGCAAAAGGAAAGACTGCACATGAAAGCAAAGGAAAACAAAGGACTTATTCTCTGCTTCCCATCAACAGGCAATGTCTGGCCTCTTCCAGGGAAGCAGGGCTTCAGTATGTGTAGTGATTGCCCTGGAAGACAAATGTCATAGTAACAAATGCCACCACTCCTCTTTTCATTTAGATTTTATACCTGAGCAAATGTTGCATAGTGTGAGAAATTCCTTTGGTCAGTTTTGGGTCAGCTGTCCTGGTTGTCTTCCCTCCAAAGATTTTTCCCACTCCCAGTTTAAGGGGTGAGTGGCACTATGTTGGAGAGACATAGAAACCTAAAGAATAACTTGGATGAAAATGTTACTTTTGTTTAGATCTCATATTGCTCCATTACAGTGCAATTACACTGGATTTATGGAATACAATTGTAATACCTTGATTGTTTTAATGACCACTGAAGAAATTTCAGCCCCAGGAGAGGAAATGGTTACCTGGAAGTTCACAGCCTCAAACCTTGTGACTCTCTTATGTTATTGTGGCAGAAAATACTAAACACTAATATTAATTTCAGGTTCTAAACATTTCTTCCTGAACAGGAACATCAGAAGTATCCACATCTCTAGAAATAGTGTTGAAACAAAATTTTTATACAGAGAAAATACTTATGACCATGAAGATTGTCCTGAATATGCAAGCAGAAGAGATGCATTATTAAAACTAAATGTGGCAGTCTAGTAGACCCCGTCTGATTTTTAATGCAATTCTTTAAAGCTTCTCTTATTCATGCTAAATAAAAACCTTCCAGTGTCAACCAATCTGTCTGGTACAGAATGCATATTTTTGTATATAAATACTTTTGCCTAGTATTCTGAATGTGAGGTGGCTTGAATTGATAGCAATTACTGCAATGATTTTACTTCTTGAATATGCCAGATCCAGTATTTTTGCTTAGGTTTTGAGGCTGACAGCTTGAGGCAAGGTGAAAACTGACTTGTGTTTTTGTTGCTGCCCTTCAGGGGATAATATGCAAATGATAAATTGCCTGCAACCAGGTCTGTAACTCGCCAATGATGCTGGTGTGAAAGTAGTGAATGATGAGGAAAAACAGGTGCTGGAGAAGAAGCTGGCCAGTGGTGGACATCTCCTAATTAACAAAGTTACCAGGGCTTCTGAATATTCAAATCAACCCTAACCCCCTCAAAGTAACAAAGCCTAAAATATGTTCGAAAAAATCTCTTTCTGATGGCAGAAGCTTGCTGGAATATGGCATTATAAAGAAGTGACTCCAATATCCAGCAAGAAGTGTATGAGAAGTGTTGTGCTATGTTTTTTGGGGAATAAAAAAAGAGGTTAAAATAAGTATGATTTTAACCTGTTTGAAAGAAGTCGATGTCAGTATTTCGGTGCAAAGAGAACCCGTTCATATGGATTTAAACTGTGTTTTTTGGAGGAGGCGTTTGTGGATTGAAACTGATATTTAATTGTGGTAAGGTGCACGTTTCCTGAAACAACCTTGAAGTTTTTATTTGTTTGGTGTATCCTCAGAATCTAATATAAAACTACAAATTTTTGTTGAGAGATTCAGACACCCAAGAGGTTTTGACCATAAATAAAACCCCCAAAACTCTAACAGAACATGAAGTCATGTGAGAATAAGGATTCATTTTGTGTTTTCCAGTAACTGGAATCTTTGGGGTTGGGGAAGTAAGTGGGAGTTAAATACCTGGGTTTTTTCTAGATGTTTTGATTTTAAAGGTACTTCCTTAAAATCTTAAAAAGTTGTGGGATTATTGAAGATTAAAAAGGGATCTTTAGCTGTATTTTCTTTAGGCATGAAAGATACAGATTCAGATGCTTGCAATGGATTGAGAAAAGACAGGAAAGGATTCTACTAATCTCAGGTAACTTCCTAAAGCTCACAGGGCCTGGGGGTGGGAAGACACCATGCCATTTCCTCTGGCATCCTTTTTAGGCAAGTTACATAGGAGGTACCAAGTTTCTTTAAAGAAAACAAATATTAACATAGTCGTTCCTTTTGGAGAAGTGTGGGAACTGGGGTGAGAGGAAAGTGTATATTTTAAATGTTTTCTTTCTCTCGGTTTAGTTATAATTCACCGTTTTGACACAATGCGTTAGATAGTCTGTTCCAACCACAGCTGCAAAATAAGCTACTTCAAGAAAAATATTGTCCAACTATATTGATTTCAAATTTTAAAAATTAAATTTTAAACCCCCAAACATAATCCCTGCACACAGGAATTGTCCTCCCTATTAAATACAATCACCACATAATCTGTTATTGCAGCTGTCATGGACTGACCCCATTTCTCATGCCCCTTCAGGGCTTGGAGTAGAGGAGGTAAAGGAGTCAGGAATGAACAAGTAAAATTGAGTCTGGGAAGAGGAAGAGTGAAGAATGTTCTTTCTCACCAGCCAACTTTATTTTTAATTTGCAACAAATTAAATTTCCCTAGGTCAAACCTGTTTTTCTTGTAATGGTTAATTGTTAAATGATTGCCCTGTCTATCTCAACCCACAGGCTTTTGCATCTTATTTTCTCCCTCCGTTTGAGGAGGGGGAATGAGAGGGTGGCTGGGTGGGAGCCAGCTGGCCAATGTCAGCCCACCATCGTTTGGGTGGTGATTTCTCTGAAGTTTCCTAGCAGGGAAAAAACAATTAAGTACAATCATAAATAGATTATGTAACTATGACATGAGAATCACCTTCAACCTCATCAAATACAGAGGCTTTTGGCCAAGAATTGCAACCCGTGCTGCCCAGTAATTATTACAATTTAAGTGTAGGCAAATTCTGGCATTCTAGGATCCTGACTGGAAGAAAATAAAAAAAGCAAGGATGTTATTAAAAATACTGTTAATATTAAACACTGTAGTGTTTAACTGAAGACTAGAAAAACATGTTTTCATTGGAAAAATATCACTGTGTTATTATGTCAATAAAAAACCTTTTAACAAAATCTCCATGTAAAATTTGAAGGTACAGAGTAAAAAAATACAGAAAAAACCCTTTGTGTTTTCAAATGTTAACCTACTTGTATCTGAATGCTCACAAAAATATGGCTTTGTGGGCAGTAATAACTTTATTTCTCTGTGGAAATAAGCATTTCCTATTTTGGACTTGCATAAGACTAAAGTGAAAGTACTTTTGGTTAAACTTTTACTTTTGTAATGCAAGGTATTCAAGAAGGAATTGAAATAACTTATTGAAAAACAATTTTATAGCACTTAGTTACAACAAATCTGCTTTTGTTCTGATGAATTCTGCAGGCAAGTTATGTTTCAAAACGTATTGGTATAGGAAATTAATTCCCAGGTGTGATCTGTCTTTATAAGAATGTAACTCATCTCCTCCTCCCTCTGCTTCCCTTCTCACTCACAAAGTTCGGACCCAAGTCTCTTGTCAGCTTTTCCAATAGATGTTTAATTAAAGAGATGCTATTACTGTTCCACAGTTATTAGAAGTATTCTGATAAAGGAAGAGAATACATAGAATAAACTGTGTGATTAGAAACTGACTTTTTTTGAACCTAGTGCTTTCATCCTGAATGTCACTCTGTAAAATTGCTGCAGTCATACAGAACAGTCTTGTGAAGGTAGTATAAAAAACTCCACATGTTAGTGATGGGAGAGGAAGAAAACTCAAAAATCCCCGAAGTTACCCCAAAATTGCAGAGTTCAAAAAATGCTATGCAAGGAAGTCAAAAGGTTAAGTTCAGCAACTTCACATGGACTTCGTTTGATTGCCACTGTGACCTGGAACATCAGTATAGTATCTATAAGGACTTAGATATTGCTATCTCTGTTAGCATTGGATGCTTTGAAAAGTCCTGACAAAAGGTGATAGCTGTAGTGCCCTAGAAATAAGTAGCTTTTCAAAGAAAGCATGCTATGCATTTATCTGTTAAAAAACACTTGGGAAGAATTTCACATTTCTTGTGAAACTGCAAAAGTGTTGAAAGAAACCCGCTCAAATAACAGTCATTAAAAAAGACAGAGGAAAGACTTGTCTCTTGCTTTTTGAGACCTCAGTTTACTGAATCAGATTTTTAAAAAATACGTTGTCTCTTTTCTTAAGTTATGATTTTCTGTCTGCAAAATATGAGGGATGTTTGTTGGAGGAGGGAGTTCTTGTGAAATTCAAAAGAATCATACAACAGGTCTGCTGGCTTTGAAAGAGCTTTTGCAACATTCCAGAGTTTACATCTGATTGCAGCTACTTTGGAGCTGTGGAACAGTTTTTTGAGGAAAGAACTGACAACCTGATTACATACTCTACTTCAACAGTATTATGGCCCCTCAGTCTATTTTTTCCTTTCATTTTTTTTTTAAGAGTACAAGTGACATATAAAATCAAAAGCCTGTGCATACATCTCTATCAAGAAACTGCTTCAAGGTCCTGTAGTTTCATCATTTCTGCTAGGGGAAAGTTGTCCATGCTTTTCTAGCTGCACAAGAACTTTAGGTTTACCTTTTATTTCTTTAGGCCTATTTTGCGTATGTCCTTAAGGCTTTTGTATAAGGCTTTGAAATGTGACATTAAAGCATCTGGGAAGTTAAAAAATGTGTAGATCATTTCAATATTTGGAGGGTTTTGTTTGTTTGAAGACCTCAAGATCCTTTAATGCTAATTGGAAATATTCAGGACGATTATTGTAAATATTCAGAAAGTCTATTGTTTTTCGATAGTCCTGTAGAGCAGTTGAGCGCTGCTCAGGTTTAGGTTTTGATTAGTGTATCTGCACTCTCATGAAAGCTAATCATATAAATATCTGATGAAAGATGTTTACCTACAGTAGGTGGTGGGAACTGACCTGTGGAGAATATAGCTTCTCATCAGAATGAATATTATTCTTTTTTTCTAAATGGGAGCTCAGGGCTGGGAGCTTCATTTCCTGATGTTTTTAGAGGATCTTAGAGCTACCTCTAAGCCTGTTGGCACAGGTGCTATATGTTTCCTTGTCCTTAGGTCAATGGTGAAAATAAGCAGCAGAGTCTGAAATCAAGACTGTCCTGTTAGACTGTCCTGATTGCTACAGATGCTGCAAGACCCAGGTTTTGGAGCACAGGCTGCATGTATCTTGTACTCTTAGAGATCACAGCTAGTGCATAAGGAACAACAACATCAGTAAAAGCAATGGGGCATTGCTCTTGAAAGACCATGATTATTATCTGGTGGAGAGGAATAGTCAGCAGGAGGCCAGTGATGAAAAGGCTGCAAGTCGTGTTATGACAAAGTCTTGTGAGGGTGGTAAGAGACGTGCTGACTGTGCTGGGAAGGCTGTGGCCATTCACAGGGAATGGAGCTACCACACGCTTACAAACAAGGTCATTAATTATTACAGCTAAGAAACTTTCTTGAGGGTTGCAACATTAGGCAAATGAGTTTCATATTCAAAAGTCGTGACTGCCCTTGAGGTGGAGCAGGCAGGATAGTGCTGATTAAAGGGTTTATGTATTATATGAATTATACGCATTAATCATCATATAAAATGTAAAAAGTATATATTATATAGTGTTATGTTAATAGATAAAGTTATGTATCTATGTGTAAAAGAGAAAAATACGTATTTATACATATTTTTATAGTCCTTCATACAGATCTCTGTGTGTGTGTGTGTGTGTGTGTGTGTGTCTGTATATAAAGTGTATATATAGAGGACAAAAAAATTGGGGCCAGGCAGAGAAAGTTGGGGTTCTTCAGTCTGCAGAAGAGAAGGCTATGTGGAGACCTCACAGCAACCTTCCAGTATCTGAAGTGGAGTTACATGGAAGCCAGAGACAGGTTCTTTATCAGGAAATGAAGGTTAGATATATGGAAGAAATTCTTTACTGTGAGGGTGCTGAGGCACTGTAATGGGTTGCCCAGAGAAGTTGTGGTTGCCCCATCTGTTATGATCAGGTTATTAAAATTTTTAGAGCAATGCCTCTGCCCAAGCTAAGGTACAAATGAGACCATATGCCAAAGTCAATAGTATGGATTTTACTTAATAATAAATGAGAGAGAAAGAGAAAAATAAATAGAAAAGAGGTGGGGGAAGAGAAAATATCACCCCTCCATGGATCCCAATGGCATCCCATTGATCCTCTCCATGTGGTCTTCTGGACCCTTCTTTGAGGGTCCCCCAAAAAACACAGAGTCCCATGGATTAATATACATTTGGGTCAGGTGCCTCCCCTGGAGGGAGAGCAAGATTGACACCGTGTCTTGTAACAGACTCTGAATCTGTTTGTTGCATTACTTCGCATCACATGCAATGCTCTGGTGCAAGGCCTCAGAAAGAAGTCTATGGGGAGCTTCAGAGGTCTTTGATGGATTATGACACCTCTTCAACTGCTTCTCATGTGAATGTCCTGTGGATGTGGCCTTCCTGGGGCGGGAGGGGGGGGGGTTTCACAGCTGAGCCAGTTTGTATAAGGGAGGATGGGTGTTCACTGTCTCTGACCAGAGGTTACATCACACATGCAAAACTCTCCTCCCCCAGCATTGGTTGTGGCGGAGTTTGTGGAAACCTGCCCTCAGCAGATGAGCCTGTGGGCTATGGCCTACCCCCACCCCAAACCCAGCCAGGGATGATTTTTAGGATAGCTGCTGGGTTTGGCTTTCTAGTGAATGTATTCTTCTCCCTTAGCCTTGTTTACGTCTCCCTAGACCTGAGATGCTTGAACAGTAGTGTCACATTTATCTTATCTCAAGTTCCCTTAGGCAGCTTAACTCACAGTCCAAAGTTCCAATCAGGCATCTTCAGGGAGGGGTGGGCTTCTGTGGTTACAGCTTCTTTATGCAGTTTTGCCATAATGGGCAAAACACCTTCATAACAATGTTTAAGGCATGAACCATAACATTTCAGTCTCTGACAGCATCCGTGGAAGTGTTCAAGGCCAGGTTGGACAGGGCTTGGTCTAGTGGAAGGTGTCCCTGCCCAAGGCAGGGGAATGGAATGAGATGAGCTTTAAGGTCCCTTCCACCCAAATAATTCTGTGATTCACTGTATGATTCTATTTTCATATTTGAATATTTCTTGGTCCAAAGGAAGGGGCAGTAAATTCCAAGACTGCCTGTGAGAACACGTGGGTATGTCAGTGTCAAGAAATTTGTGTCAGTCAGTCACAAAACAGCATGAAAACTTGAAAGGAATGGCTCTTTCAAAAGGAGGGTCCTCTGTGCTTGTAATGACAGGCACCTTCCCTTTCTGATGTGCTTCTAGGGACACTGGGACCAGCAGCATTTCCTGCTGTCCAGCACAGGGCTGCCTGAAAGCACAAGACTATGATGGCATCAAGAAAGCTGTGAGCCAAAGGAGCAGAATGATGATTAATACACTGACACCATTTGGACGTAAAATGGTGGACCCTTCCATAAAAGGACAGACAAAAAACTCGTAGAGGAAGGGTTGTCTTGGCCTGATGTACTTCTGAGTAAACTGGAGGGGATAAATGGTCTTGTCAGCCAAACCATGCCAGATCATGTCACTGGAAGTAAGGGTATCTCCTCTAGGACAAATGGCCCTTGAAGCTGCTAGGAGGGGGTGTGATTTTTGCCAGAAGCTGAGGAGTGCAACATGCATCATCATCATCATCATCATCATCTTGCACTTGGTGAACTGGCTTCTGTTCAAACAAGATGTTTGTTTTCTATATTAACTGATATATCCTGTAGTTTTGTAGCTGCCGGTTAAGGAATTCTTAGTGGATGGGGAGGTAACGTGGTCATGACGGATATGTGCTATCTTTTGTTTGAACTTCAAAGCTAACAGTTCAGTAATCTTAATGCATTGCTGAGTGAATGTCAACAAAGATATTTGCTGGTTACAGCATGTTTTGTGAACACTATGGACATGAGGTGGATTAACTTCAATTGATCAGTACAAGGACCTTTGCCACCTTGAACTTTGATTTTAACCATACAGGCTGCTGTCACTTAGGCCTTTCAGTAACTGCTGCCCTACAGCAGGAATAATGTGAAAGAGAGGAAAAAAATCCAAGATGAACTTACATATTTCCTTTACTAAGAATGCTTTGACACTTACCTTGTTTACCATAGAGAGAACAAATAAGGGATACTTCCATGTTTTTGAAAATAGAAAGTGGGTGTATGATGCTTAAAGAGCAGAAAGGTAAAGATGCTTAAAGAGAAGAATTACAAAGACTGAAGAACACCAAAGGAATAAGTTAAAAGTGCTCTCCTAGAAACAGCATTTTGATATATGAAGACAGTGATGTGTAATGGGTATTTTGAAATTTTGTATGATTTTTTTGTATCTTTTCTTCCTTTGTAAAAAGCCAATGTGTATTTAGTGCTCCAAGGAGTAACATACAGAAGAGTGTGACTAACAATTTATCCACTGTTAAATAACCGGTGGGCTGATGCAGTAAGATACACACCTTCACCATCTGTTTTCCTGCTGCAGTTAGGTTTAGATTCTTGAGGATTAGGACCAAGATCTTGTCAAAATGATATATACTTCTGGATTTGGTGATATCACAGAAAAGCATAGCTTTTTAATAGTATCATGGAGATAGATTTTGCATAGGAAAAATGGGGCTGACGTATTATTTGAGTTTAACTCTGCCAGATTTTTGCTTCTCAAATGTAAAATATAATCTGTGTTGTAGTTTGGATCTACTTAAACTAAAGTTGCACCACTGGGAGAAAAACTGGTACGTGTGTTCAAATAAGGATGACAAATTTAAGTACTTGAAATAAAAAGTTTTATCCAAGCTGCAGTAAAGTAGCCTTTGCCTCTATTTCTTTTAACATTAAAGACATCAAGTATGATATTGAATCTCTAATATGTGTAACAATACTCTTCTACCATCATTGTATCATGTAAAATAAAAATTATGGATATTATGAACACTTTAAAGCTTATTATGTGTACTGTGCAAAACATCTTTGGAGACTTACAAAAGCCAAGTGGTGAACTAGTGCTCTAATGAGAAATATGCCGTCATGTCACTATACCAGTGTTGCAAATCTGTGTGCATGTCAAGACCTTTATGGAAATGAAAGAAGAGAGTACAGGATACAGTCTCTTACTTTTCACTAGGTCATTTACACATGGATACTTCTCTATAACATGAAATTTTTCTGTCAGTCTGTTAATTCTGAGGGTCTTAAATATACTCTGTTACTCCTAGGAATTAATGAAAAAGGTTAATTTTCTTTTTAATAAATTTGTATTTCCAATTTGGCAGCTGGTTTCATAGGATTACCTATTTTTATAAGCAACTTTTACATAAGATTATTATACAGTTTGTGAGGTTTTTTTGGTTGGGTTTGGGTTGGTTTTTCCTACTGATTTTAATATTTAGCTCTGCATTTTGTCCTCTGAAGACATCAGTATCTCGGGTGCTGTTAACAGCCAGTCAGCCCTGAGCATTTATTCTATTTAACAAAGTGTTCACAATCTATTATCAGAAAATTTTGATGGTTTCATATATGCTGAAAAAAATCCCTCTACCAATGTACTGACCATCAGATAAATTCAAATAGGTACTAATAGGAAACTTCAATCACAGGGTCCTGGAATGGGTCAAGTTGGAAGGGACCACAGTGGGTCATCTGGTCCAACTCCCCTGCTCAAACAGGGTCATCCCAGAGCATGTGGCACAGGATTGTGTCCAGACAGTTCAGTATCTCCAGTGAGATTCCACACCCTCTCTGGGTGATCTGTTCCAGTGCCCGATCACTGCACGGGAAAGAAGTTCTTCCTCATATTCAGGAGGAACTTCCTGTGCATCTGTTTTTGCCCCTTCCCTCTTGTCCTAGTGCTGGGCACCACTGAGCAGAGCCTGGTGTGCTCTGACCCCTCCCTGCAGACACTGACAGACGTTGATGAGGTCCCCTCTCAGTCATCTCTTCTTGAGGCTGAACAGGCTCAGCTCCCTCAGCCTTTCCTCATAAGAGAGATGCTCCATCCCTTCATCATCTCTGTAACCTCCATTGGAGCCACTCCAGGAGCTCTTGTCCTGTGGAGCCCAAAGCTGAACACAGCACTCCACCTCCTTCCACCTGCTGGCAATCCTCTTCCCAGTGCACCCCAGGATCCCATTGGCTTTCTTGGCGACAGGGGCACTGCTGGCTCAGGAACAGCTTGTTGTCCACCAGGACCCCCAG